>NC_083107.1:53885058-53982659 GCF_949774975.1 Lagenorhynchus albirostris | reverse complement strand
GAGGTGAATGAAGTACCTTAAAAGACACTTGGCCGAAAGAATGAAGTCATTTTTTTTTTAAAACAAAGAAATACCACTCTATTTTATCATAATTTCTAGCAAAAAAAGCATGGGACTAGAACTCAGGAGGCCTGAGTTTTAGTCCAAATCTTTGCTACTATGAACCATAAAAGAAGGTACCATCTATAAAAACATAACAAAATTTCTCGGGCCTTTGCACAGACAGTGCCCTCTAAGTGAAATGCTTTTGCTCCCACTCTTTATGTGGCTGGCTCCCAGTTCATCCTTTAGTTCTCATCCCAAACATCACTTCCTCACAAAGATCTAGTCTGAAACAGATGCTTTCCACAGCACTTTCTGTTACAGCAATTATTGCATTTTACGGACTTTCATCTTTTTAAGGTCTATCTTTTTAGAACAAGACTGTAAGATGTGAGCCATAATTATTTATTGAAGGGCAGGAGGGAGGGACGGAAGGAGGGGAAATTGGTCAAAATGGGAAGCCACTCAAATATTAACAACCACCTTAGTTAAAGGACTTCATCCAGGAAGTTTTAGGTGACGAAATCTGCCAATGCCAACTTATAAGGGTTCATGATGGGAGACGCTGTATCAGATCTAAGTTAGAGCTTAGTTTCTCTCAAGTCAGAGCTTAGATGATATTATGCCTCTGTTAATTCACCATACCTTCTGCTAAGGTCACTATCCTTCAATTATTAGATATCATTTGAGATGACTGAGTAAAGTGTCTTAAAAATCCCTACAACAGGGCTTCCCTGGTGGCGCAGTGGTTGAGAGTCCGCCTGCCGATGCAGGGGACGCAGGCTCGTGCCCTGGTCCAGGAAGATCCCACATGCCGAGGAGCGGCTAGGCCTGTGAGCCACCGCCACTGAGCCTGCGCGTCTGGAGCCTGTGCTCCGCAACAGGAGAGGCCACAACAGTGAGAGGGCCGCGTACCGCAAACAACAACAACAACAAAACCCCTACAACCACTATCCTAATTCAGATACTATTAATCTCACTGTCCCCAACCCCATTTCATCTAGCACACATTCTTCTGCTAGTATAAATTTCTTTCTAACACTGCTGAGAGTTCACTGTCTTCTGCATGAACTCAAGCCTGCTTATTCTGATACTGAAGGGTCTCTGGGAACAATCTACCCTTACAAAATACTTCCTATAAATCCTATACCCCAGGATGAAAGAACTATTTAAGAAATCAGAAAGAAATAAAACTTTGTTTGCAGATGACAAGATATTATATGCAGAAAATCCTAAAGACTCCACCAAAAAACTATTAGAACTAATCAACGGATTCAGTAAAGCTGCAGGATACAAAATCAACATATAGAAATCAGTTTCATTTCTATCCACTAGCAGAATATCTGAAAAAAATAAAATACCATTCACAAGATGAGCAAAATGATTAAAAAAAAACAACCTAGGAATAAATTTAACCAAGGTTGTGAAAGATCTGTACACTGAAAACTGTAAGACTTTGATGAAAGAAACTGAAGACATAAATAAATGAAAAAATACCCCGTGTTCATGGATCAGAAGAATTAATATTGTTAAAATGTCTATACTATCCAAAGCTATCTATAGAATCAGTGAAATCCCTATCAAAATTCTGAATGGCATTTTTCACAGAAATAGAAAAAACAATCCTAAAATTTGTATGGAACCACAAAAGATCACAAATAGCCAAAGCAGCCCTGAAAAAGAACAAAGCTGGAGGCATCACACTTCCTAAAACTACACTACAAAGCTATAATAATCAAACAGAACGGTACTGGAATAAAAACAGAAGCAAAGACCAATGGAACAGAATCAGAAATAAACCTTCACATATATAGTCAACTAATATTTGACAAGGGAGCCAAGAATACTCAACAGGAAAAGGATAGTCTCTTTAATAAATGGTATTGGGAAAACTAGATAATCACATGCAGTAGAATAAAATTAAACCCCTATCTTTCACCACTTACAAAAATTAACTTGCAATGGATTAAAGACTTTAACATAAAGCCTGAAATCATAAATCTCCCAGAACAAAACACAGGGGAAAAGCTCCCTGATACTGGTCTTGGCAACAATGTTTTGGATAAGACACAAAACCATAAGTGAAAAAAGCAAAAATAAATAAGTGGGACTACATCAAACTAAAAAGCTTCTGTACAGCAAGAGAAACAATCAACAAAATTAAAAGGCAACCCATGAAATGAGAGAAAATATTTGCAAGTCATACACACATGCGCACACACACACCACACACACTATTCAGCCATGAGAAAGAAAGAAATTCTGCCATTTGCAACAAAGAAGATATACCATGAAAGCATTATGCTAAGGAAAATAAGTCAGACAGAGACATGGAAAGACTGTATGATATCCCTTACATGTGAAATCTAAAAAAGCTGAACTCCAAAAAAACAGTGCATAGAATGGTGGTTGCCAGCGTCTTGGGGTGGGGAGAAACGGGGAGATGTTGGTCAAATGGTACAAACTTCCACTTCTAAGACGAAGAGGTACTGGGGATCTAACGTACAACATGGCAGTTATACTTAACTATACAGCGTGCACGTACACACATACACACACACACACATACACACTCATATACTTGGAAGATGCTAAGAGTAGATCTTAAATGTTCTCACCACAAAAAAGAAATGGTAATTACATGAGGTAATGGAGGTGTTAACTAACACTACAGTGGTAATCATTTTGCAATATATAAGTACATCAAACCAACAGGTTGTACACCTTAAACTTATACAATGTTAAATGTCACTTGTATCTCAATGAAGCTGGAGAAAAAAAAGGAACTACTTAGAGACTTCCCTTTTCTACTTCTTTGTTCTACCTCTAATACCTTTAATACATTGCCCAACCCTATCAAACTCCCAAACGTGAACAGTACTTACCACATCCATCAAGCCACACCCTAAACCCCATTTTCTCAATAAAGTCTTACCTAATTTCCTACACTGGGAATAATTTTCTCTCTTGAACTCTCAGAACTATTTGTATTTTTCTTACAGCAGTCAACACTTCTCAGTCTTATATAGACATTATCTTCACGTATTAATCTCACATTAGCTCCTTGAGGGTGGATGTAAGTCTTATTTACTTTTCCCTCTCTTTTACTAGAAAATAACACTCTGAGTATATATACAATAAGAATACATATGCTCATTACTGAAAACTCAGAAAATACAGAAAAGTATATAGCAAAATGCCAGCTATAATTCCACCCTCCTGCAATAATCCATGGGTAGAATTAAAATATAAAACTATGTTAAAACGTATTATATATATGTATGTATACCAACTCATTTTAAAAGCACAGGTCATATTATACACTGAATCTTGTCTCTTTCTTTACTTAATGAGACCATTTGTATGACTTGGTTTATCTTAGCTCCCACAGTGTTTCAAATACAAAGAAGCTTTATTGTATATTTTGCTTTGGAAATTCAACTCTAGTGAATCTACCCATTAATAAGACACTATTGTGTTTTGGGGAATAATAAAAATGTTCCTCAGTATTGATAATATTCTTTCATACGGTGATACAGTCCTAGTTTATTAATTTTCATTACTTTTAATATTTCCAATAATCCTTAGAAAACCACAAGAGAGAACTCCAGGTCTTGAATTTTAATAGTAAAAAAATCAAGTTCCCACTTTAATTCAATTCCAACTAACCATTAAAAAAAACAAAAAAACCCCTAAAAACGTGCTTCAGCATATTTCCATATATTGCACACCCTGCTGTCCTACCCTAGGGTACTGCAGAGGGATTCTGTAAAGCTATTCTGTATCCTTTAAGCAATTCTGTACACATTCACTATAAAAACTGTGTCATCGGTAGACAGCCATTCCTAAATGATTACACTCAATGATGTTGTACATTGGCAAAGCTTTAAAGTAATTAAGATGCAGCCTCCTCTCGCCTATTCATGTGACAAACATGCAACTTATGCTAAGCATCATACTGTGAATTATGTGGGATGAAGAAAACACAATCTCTACCTTTAAGGGGCAAAGAGAATTAATAATATTGATTACTACCATAATCCAGGAAACATGCAAGCTGCTTTACATACATTATGTGATTGAATCTTAAAGAAAGATACTATATTTCCTTTTAGAGATGAGGAAGCTTAGAAAGGTTTAGTAACTTATTTATTATCACACTAGCAAGTAGATGACAGAAGGAGAACCCACTCATGCCTTTTGTGCTTCCTATTATGTCTTGCTTATTACACAAAGAGAGCCACATGATTTCCTGCTGTAGAACCTCTAATCACTATTATCTGAATACCTGAGCTTTATTTCTGCTCTGATCAGTGCCTTACTAATACTGATAACATGCATACAGAGTACAGAACTCAACAGGCAGACAGCTTCTCTCATTTTCAGATACATAAACTGTGCACCTTCGATGAGAGAATTTATAACATTTTCTAGAAAATACAAATGAACTACTCGAGCTATAGAAGCACCTGTCCAAGACAGCATACTCCACACTTCCCTCCGACAGGAGGACAGATTGAGTTAAAGACAGATAGAAATATAAGAAAGTTCTGAATTAATTTCACAGTCCTTTTTCATACTAGACTTTTCTTCGAAAAATGTCAAGAGAAACTAATAATTTTCTGGGATGTGTGCCTCTATTTTCAAATCCATTATAAGCAGTCATCAACATAAAAACAAGGAGGCCAAACACCACCTTTATGTCTCGTCCACCATGGGCAATTTTGGGAAAAGACATGGAGTAACAGTAAAGTATATCTGAGAGAAAAATGATTACTGATGTATTCACAAGTTTATTTTACTCATATTAAAAGTAATATTTCTTAAGGCGATGGGTCCATCTTCTCTGAAATGATTTTTTTAGGAGATACAGAATTGTTTAATAATGAAATTAATCACAATTTGGACAGACTTTATCGTTGCCCTTTGACTTATCAATTTCAGTAAGCAAAATTTCAATCAAGCCTAGATAAAATATACTAATCCTAAATAGCCCAGGTTTGTCACCTACCATTTCCCGTAAGCTGCTTACCATAGTGAAAAAAAAAGAAGAAATTTTAAATTAAATGCCAAACACCTGCAGACAGCACTTGTTTGGCTGATTAACTTATAGACAAGCATTACAAATAAATCTGAGCATGGTCTGCAGCAAATTAAATTCCACTGCTTTTAAGAACAAAGAATTCCTTGGCAAAGAGGATTAGCAACTTTACACACAGGAATGCCAGTTTAATTTAATTGTTCCACAATCCAAGATTTAATATGCAAATATCATTTTGATATATAACAGTGAATTTAACAAAGTGAAGAAACAAATTCAATATACAACCAGGCTGCCTTTTCTGAACTGTAATTATATACAATAAAGAAGCTGGCCGAGTCTCTCCCTCTCACCCACATTATTGATACTGAATTACATTAACATGAATCAGAACATGTGTAATTAAAGGTTAAAATTTGTAAACATATTCTAATTAAGAGTCTAAATAGCTGTACAATTAGAATACTGGAGTTAAAATCATACCTCAATGATCTTCTTGGCCTCTTTGTAATTTCCTGTTTGTAGGAAGGCAAAGAAGAGATCATACAGCATAGTCATTTCACCTTGTTCTTGGCTCACAAAGTCCATTGCTAGAGAGGAAAGAAGAAAATATATTAGAAGACAAAATATAGACTAACACTATATCACTTGAAGAGTTCTGAACAAATACAAGAAAAGTTTAAAACAAATATTTAGAATAACTTAAAGGTTATAGCTAAATCAACCAATTTTCTGTCACATTCCTTATGAAACAGCATACATTTATGACATTAAGTACCTGTGACTAGCTTCAAAGAGAACTGGTGAGGATAAGGCTGAAAATCTCACAAAGGCAGATCATCAAGAAGCGGACCAAAAAATAACAGAGGGGGGCTTCCCTGGTGGTGCAGTGGTTGAGAGTCCACCTGCCGGTGCCGGGGACATGGGTTCGTGCCCCGGTCCGGGAAGATCCCACATGCCACGGAGCGGCTAGGCCCGTGAGCCATGGCCACTGAGCCTGCGTGTCCGGAGCCTGTGCTCCGCAACGGGAGAGGCCACAACAGTGAGAGGCCCGCGTACCACACACACACACACAAAAAACAAGAGGGGTGACTTTTCAAAATGAAGTTACTAAAATCAAGTACATTTATAATGTTAAAAATATACCTGCTATTTTTCAACTCAGAAGTGTAACAAAGTTTCTCTGGATGTGCTTGCCTTCCTGTTAAATTCTCTCTTCACAGCAACACATTAAGATTAAATAAGCAAGAGGGGAAAAAAGAAAACTAACAACACTAACGAATTAGAAGGTGACTAACCTTTCTGAATCAGATCAGTCTCGCCTTTCTCTACCAGTTTACATAGGACATCATGAATCCTTGGTAGTATTTTATACTTTTTATAGCAGTCAATCGTGACTTCAAGAGCAGTAGGTAAGTCATCCCTTGGAAACATCAAAATATTAACAGTGAATAAAATATATCTAATTAATTTGAGAGCTATACAATGACCAGTCAAAAGGTACACGAGTGAGTTTTATTTAAGGTAGAATATCACGAAGCCAAATTGGAAAAAAAAAATACAAGAAACAATCCTTATATAAAAATCAATGTTCAGAGTACAGACATCATTAGTGGTTCCCTGTTTTCCCTGCTTCAACTTTTATTATTTTGCTTGCTAAATGGTACTTATTAAAAAGTCCAAAAGATGAAGGCATTCTCTCAGATTATATATAAATTGCTATAAGAATGCATTATTCTAAAAACAAGGACTACTGTCAAATATTTTTTCCAACTACTTTGTGTTTATGGTCCTCAATAATTCCAGATTTGGGAAACTTTATTAAATGTCCATCAACAGTCATCAAGAACTTTTCAAGCACTTTCACCTTTCTCATCATATGTTTCATACTGCTGCCTCTCCAGATAAGGAGGAACTAACTTTTTTTTTTTTAATTTACTTTTGGGTGCGTTGGGTCTTTGTCGCTGCGCGTGGGCTTTCTCTAGTTGTGGTGAGCAGGGGCTACTCTTCGTTGCAGTGCGTGGGCTTCTCATTGCTGTGGCTTCTCTTGTTGCGGAGCACAGGCTCTAGGCACTCGGGCTTCAGTAGTTGTGGCGCACGGGCTTAGGTGCTCCGCAGTATGTGGGACCTTCCCGGACCAGGGCTCAAACCCATGTCCCCTGCATTAGCAGGAGGATTCCTAACCATGTGCCACAAGGAAATCCCAGGAAGAAGTAACTTTAGGATTCATACATATAGAAACTTACTGTTGCTAAACCTAGGATATTCTTAGGGTTGGTGAATTCTAGAACTCTTTAAAAGCTTTTCATAAGAGGGTAAGCTTTTAAAAATTATTTCCAATTATAAAATCGAAGCTTCTCTTATGTGGTTAATTAATTAAAATAAAAAGATATTTTCATTAAGTCAGTTTATTAAATAAGTGTGGAAACACATTCTTGTGTGTCCTCAAAACCTACTATTTCCCTTGGAAAATGACAGTATGAGAAATTATTAAGACCGTGAAAAAGCTGTAGAGATTATGTGATCCAATTCTACTTGCCACCTTCCTTTATTTTTAAATAGATGAGGAAATTAAGGCATCTAGAGATTGACTGATTAGCCTAAGGCCACCAGGTAAACAGAGAAAGGCACTGTCATCAGGTCCCTGGACTCTCCCCCCTTTCAGTTGAGTACATCTAATTATACATTATGCTCTATTAAAAGCAATGTTGTTTGTTTAACCTAATAAGGTGGTGTAATATGGAATAAGAAATTAAAGATTTTTGAAAAGAAAGTATGAAATGTATTAAAAAAAGCATGGTTAGAGACATGGACCAAAGTACAAGTAGCGATAACAGTGACAATCCTTGTGGAGAAAACACATTTCTCTCACATGTGCAACAGTTTTCAAAAGGAAGAAAGCCTTTTAAAATTTTCCATTGAAGCCCTAACATTTTGGTTCATTATACAAATGTTATGTTGCCCTAGATTGAATTACCATTTTATCTAGATTAAGGTTTTAAACTGTACTAAAAAGTAAAGTATCATGCAGAAGCATTAATTTTACTACAATACTGACACAGTGAAAATGAGCCTATCCTGACGGAACTCTACCTTATCCCCTTACTAAGCCCTGTTTACAGTGCATCTTCCGGCACCCCACAGAGTCATTTGAATTTTTGTCATTTGGGGTGAAGACTAAATTACAGGTTAATTTCAAAACTGCAAGTAGATGTTGCAGGCTAGATTACTGTCATACAAGAGAAATGCTACCACATATGATATAAAGCTTTATATAATCAGTATTTTCCCTTGCTTCAGATACAAGTTATTACCTTTTTACAATTCCATTTAATGGAAAACTACCAAAATATTTAAGAGAAAAACTAACACACACTGATTTTTAAAAAGCAGTATAATTTGCTTTTTCAGATCAATTTCCAAACTAGGATAATATTGTCTCAATTGTATTTTCCCTACATTAGGTCAAAGCTATCAATAAATGAGGGAATAATTGTTCTGTCAATCAAAGAGACATGTTAATAGTCTTTGGTCTCCAAATATATGCTTCTGAAGATTATACATGCTCAGAACAACAACAGAAAAGACAAGTATAGCAAAATGGAAATAATTCATATATATTTGTTAGTAATTTTAAGTAACAATGTCACTGACCCCAGGTTGCCAACAAAATGAATTAGAAATCTATAGTGAAACATTTTGTACAAAGTGTGCTTACTGATGATAGAAATGAACTAAGGTCTAGTCGTTTCTTTTCAGTCCTTATTATCTACATTCTGACTTGTGTTTGGTTGGATCACGTCACTTTAAAGAGATAAAAATGTCCACTCCTCGTATGATTTGATGTCATCATTAATCTTTCCTATTAAAGCTTGAAAACTTTGGGTGAGGGAAATGAAAAATATGAGAAACTATATAAAATTCACATTACTGTGAAAATAGTTGTATACGCATAGGACTTTTGAATTTCAATCCCAATTGATAAGTACTACATGCAGCTTGGCTACAGCAGTGTGACACATTTCTAGAAGTGGTGATGAAAGCAGATTATCACAACAGTTGAACTCAAGGACCTTTGGGTTCCCTCCCAGTTCTAATACTCTAACGCAAGGTTCTATGAACTTGAGCTTGTTAGGTTCATCATCTCAAATGTTTCACACCAGCAGAAAAAATCATCACATGAAAATACCACTTTTATTAGGCTGGATGAAATCAGTAAGTGCAGTAAAATATCAAATGGGAAAAGGTGGAAACTGCCTTATACCCAAAATGTGGGGGAAGACTTTATCAATCAGTGTATTTCTAGTTTCTGTGACCTAAAATGATTCTGTGATTTCCTTTGTACACTTTAAAACACTAGAACTGATTTAAAACTCTACTCTAAAATAATAATCTTTTGAAGAAATCTTGTTGAAAACATTAATTCTGGATTCAAAACTTACCCCATGCTTATTTCAGTATACACGCATAATTCCTAAAGCTTTATATACAAACGGGTCACAAATTTTTAAAAGTCCAATCCTGATAAAAATTTAGCCACTGCTTTCACAAACCTCAAATAATACTAAGTGAAAATCAACTCTATTAACATACTATTATCTCTAAGAAAAATCCACTGTGATATTTTCAACGACTAGACACCCTCCCAAAGTATTTCAATGATATACATAAAGTGATTTTCATAAATAAAACTATACATGCTAATAAAAAGTAATCAATCATTTAAAAATATTTTTGATTGATGTAAATTAACTCAACATAGCCTTTATCAAAATTCTGGGAGCCTATGAAATAAAAACAGAACAGTGGAAAGGAAGATTCTATAATTCTAAATTTTAAGAACACACATATATATAATAGACTGAGTCCAATAAGAACATGGCAAATCTGATGTTACCTCTTGTGTTAGTCCTTATTATGAAATGAAAGTATGCTTTATGTCATTGACAGAAAAACAAACCCTGGACATAACATTTATATGAGGCTGATCATAAAACTACCTACTTAAAGGTACCAGAAAACAAAGTCCTCCTAACTCAAATTCCTTTATATATAACTGTAAAAATCACAAATGTGTTTCATACAATCTTGAACAAGAACAACCAGTGACAACTATCTACCTACTGGTAGCTTTAAACTTAGTTTCCTTACCTATAGCAAATAACTTCCAATTTAATCAAAATTTTAAATGACAAGTATTAATTTTTTAATTGGAATAAAGTGCTTCAACATTATGCATAAAGTGTTGGTGAAGTGGCGATTTACCTAAAGAGCTTACTGACTGAAAAGCTCTCAAAATCTGAAATCACTGGAGAAAAGAGGGGCTTTAGGGGAGAAAAAAGTTCAAAACAAGGGAGGGGGAAACAAAAAACACCTTAACACTCTAAAAACTGACTATTATATAAATCTTAAGCAGATGTTCAGTGTGGAAAGAAATCAATTCAGGAGAAACCATCGACTTCACAAAAATTATTCTGTGAAGAGAACCAGCCCTTGAAAGAGCTAAATGTTTCTTTTTCTGTTCATCATCTATAAATGCGGAATCTTCAAGGAGACTAGTGTTGCAATTACAACTAATCCTCCCAAAAAAATTAACTGTGTTGAAGGCTTTGTAATTTCCCTAGGTACAATTTAGCTGTCACTTACTTTCAAATTTACTCAAACATGCTTTCGGAACAGCACTAACTTCACATGTCAAGTGCTTTCCAGCCAATTGAGTCTAAACTGGAAGTCGGTGTTAAACAACTGAATGATTAGACAAGATAGCTCATTTCCCTGCTCTTTTGTTCAGAATAAAATGCCACATTTACATTATCAGGCTCAACAGGATTTTCTGACAGAGGGAGAAAAAACCCTACTGAACACTGTCCGTACGAAGCACATGAAGCCTGTCATTTACCAATCATCCTTCAAAAAGCAATAGCCATGAATGTAACTTAATTACGACCCAATGATCCTTGACGAAAAATCATCTTATCACTGTCCTGTCCCCCTAGGGCAAATGAACCACTTTTGTCCTTTGGCACTGATGATGCTAAATTCTTAATTGCAATAATGGAGTAAAAGAGCCAAACCTCCTTAATTTCCTTTCAGCACATAAAGAGTTTTACTCTAGAAGGCGAGCATTCCCACAAATAATAAAAGTATCCAGTACAAATGAAGATGCCAAAATTAAAGGGGAGTATATATGACAGAATAACCAGCATTATAAAAAGTGTATTTCCCACTTCTGCAACATATTGAAGTGTTACAGTAAGTTTTAAAACGTATTGGTATAGGTTCATCTTACAGAAATTGTGACCTTTATGAAGAACTCAAGATTAATTTAGCAAGAGTTCTGGGAGGATTATATGGACAAAGTCCATGATTCACTTAAATGAAATGCATGTGGGTATATACAGATTATAGCACAAATCAGCACAGAAAAATCCTAAATGGAAAGCAGAAATTAAAGATTCTTTGATCATTTGCACTAAATAATCCAGTTAAACAGCTTCAGATATTTTTCATATGAAATGAAACCAAAATGGATCAGCTATACAAGTGAATCTGAAACTGCATCATACAAATTTTTATGCTTTAAAAACTAAGGGCTTCCCTGGTGGCGCAGTGGTTGAGCGTCCGCTTGCCGATGCAGGAGACACGGGTTCATGCCCCAGTCTGGGAAGATCCCACATGCTGTGGAGCGGCTAGGCCCGTGAGCCATGGCCGCTGAGCCTGTGCATCCGGAGCTGCTGCTCCGCAATGGGAGAGGCCACAACAGTGAGATGCCCGCGTAACGCAAAAAAAAAAAAAAAAACTAATGGCCCAAATTTCATTAATTTTATTTCCTTTATCATAGCATAAAGACTAATCAAAAGCTCTTTTAACCTATTTTAAAGCATTTCTTTCTTCCTTAATATGGAGGATCCAGGTCATCTTTCTGGATCAGGCATGATTTCAATTAAAAAAAATTTTTTTAAGTAGTTACAAAGGAAAATGTTTAACATTCATGTGGACTACATGTAGACATGTGACTTACAGAACAGTCCCAGTGTAAATGAAACACATGAAAATTTTGTTCAAATCAGCATACTTCTTTTCAGTGCAAGTATTATTTTGATAATACAAATCAGATTAGTTTAACAAGTTCTTCAAAATTTTGCAAACCTGTTATTTTGGATTTCCTTTGGCAAATGAATAAAAACAAAATGTATTATTTTTCATAACTGTAAAACTTTTAAAACAATATCCAAGTAACAAACTGATACAATATTAAATTTCTCCTGTGTTTTATCCAATGCTGGAAAAGTCAGTCCAAAATTAATATCTATTGAATCTTAAAAATCATCTTTCTAAGGAACTCAACCTCGCAAATTTGTTCTAGAATTACAATTTGTAAGTGACAGCCTTCTTCAGAGTCTTTGCAATGACTTTCCAAAAAGATGCTTGCCCTTGAAAGGATGAAGATTTTGTAAAGTGTTCTGAAATGTTTCTCATAATTCTACCTCAAGTTTGAATAAAAGCCTCATTCTCCAGATGAGTTCATACCTGCTGAGGCCAATTACCTGATATTATTGAAGATTAAACATATTTAATCAAATCAAATACATGTAGACTTTTGGGCAGGCTAGCATAGTTAATCCTAGTACTGCACTTGTCATGATTCTGAATTAATTAGCTATCTTCCATCAGTTGGGAAAACACAATTGAAAATAAGTTGCAAAGTCAATGTTTTCCTCCAACTTAGCCCCCACCAGGAGTGCTACTACTGTTTTCTGCTAAACATGAAATTTCCTTTATCTCCTTTTAATTATTCTCCTGACTCTAAAAGAGTCAACAAAACCTTTTTATCATGACAGATGAAACTGAAGATCTTGTCATGGAAACTGCCTCTGCAAAGCAAAGATAGCAAAAAACAAAAACAAATTCAGGCAAATAAAAATAGAAGGTAATTTCTCTTTGTATCTGAAAGTAGTAAAAAAAAAAAATCATAAAAGAAACTAATTTAGATTTCTCGAGCCCAATTAACAGGGACAGTCAGATTTTACTGAGACACACAAATCTCTGACTGTACAGTAAAATCTGAAGCACAGAGTATGCTCCACATTAACATCTGAATCCCATGCTATTTCCATTTTCCCTTGGGGGAAGTTCTCCTTGGTTCATGAGCCCCATCTGCAGACCTCTTCTGGAAAACTTTTGTATCTCCTCTGTCTTCAAAGTATTTCTATTTGTAAGATACTTTTTCTACCATGGCCTCATTTTCATTGTTAATTATTTTATTTTTGCCCAGTGGTGGAGGAGGGCCTAATTCTTCTGGGCACTGGGCCCATTTCTTTCAAATCCCTATGCAGAGCTCCACATGCAATTTGCAGAGACGGGTCTTTTAAACAATCAAAAAAATTCTAGGAGGAAGCATATTAATTATAGGATTTCTATATAAAGTAGGCTGTGAACATGAGAACTCAATAACACAATAATTGTTTGAATCACTATTTCTTTAAAAAGATGTAATGCTGAGATTGTGGAGGTTAAGATTTAGCCAAATCATATTAAGCTGATAAACTATTTTTTGATTGATGGCAAAGAAATTATTTCATAAAACATTTATGTGCATGTATGTGTGTGCATATATATATGTGTGTGTACACATATTTCCTAAAAAGAGTTAGTTAAAAGAGATGTTTTTATTCCACATTTTAAATTCAATACTAAATCATTCATTATATTCAATTAATTATACCCCCTAATAAATAAAGAAAAACTACCAGAAATGTGGGAAGAATATGAGAACCGTTAAGATTTATCTTTTACTTTTCTCCTGACACTGATACGGCAACATCCAAACTAAAATTAGAAAATCACAATCACAAAATAAGCAGATTAAAAATTGCATTAAGCCATGGAAGAGATGACAAAGAGGTAAGATCTGAGAAATTTTTTAAAATGGAAAAGAAAAACAAACACAAAAGGAAAAGAATAAAGGACACTTTATCATCTTACTAAAATGTTTCACTCATTACAAGAGAGTAGGTTGACTTTATGATTTGCACTGGAAAAAATACCTTAAATTGGGCACCAACATAAACATTCCAAATGTAAAAATTTTCAAATTCAGTAAATCTCACCCTATTAACAAAATTCATCTTCTTCCCACAAGACACAGAGACATCTTCTACAATATTTATCGAAGCCAGAATAACTACTGTATTGGTACATGCAATTAAAATACTACATGGAGGAAAGGAGCAATGAAGAGACGCTGCCACATCATTACCTGAATAACAGTCATGAAGCATAATCAAAAGCCCCAGAGAATCCTTCTTTCTTATATTTATTAATAATTAACACTTATAAGGCTCAAAACTGGGAAAAACTAGATTTGGCTTCATGTACTATCATCACATGCCCCATACAAAAAAAATCACCATAGATCATTCCATTGAGAAGTAATCCACAGGACCACAGGGCGGCTGGTGATTTTATAGGTCACCTACTCCACAGAAGTCCTCTTATTCTGTGGTGAATAACCTCCAAGGCTTCCACAGCATTACAGAGAATTTACAAAGTATAATCCCCAAATGATTAGATTCATTCTTTCAATGCCAACATTTAAAATTGAAAATTCAATTAACTTACTTTTCCAGATATAGGGTGACCAATGGGGAACTTAAGGTAGTAGATGGTTTCGCTAACCCTAGAGTCACGATGGCTTCATGCAACTGTTTTACTGTTTCAGTTTCACCTCTTAAAGCTGCGCCATTTAGGATGTGGAAAAAGGACAAGACTGTTGCATCTTTGATAAGAACATCCTTCTCTTTCATCTCCTTTAGAATGTTAATAGCATCTACAATGAAGTAGCACAAAAGACCCTTAGGTAATTTCATGTAGGGAAAACAAACTGCTATTAAAACAGCATTTCAAGCCCAGCAGGAATGTAAATTCTAGTGTATAATGCCGATTTCAAGTTAATTACTACTTGCATTTCTAAACGAGACTACAATTATAAATCCACAATAGCATGGTTTTATCATTTCCCTGCAACTTTGACTACAAATTATAGATAGGGACTGTGTGCCCACTCTGCACCACATAACCCTGTACTGTCTGCCCTATAGCTGTAAGATCCTCCTAAATGGATGCTTTTATCGTTCAGAGCTAACATCTGCTAAATCACACCATTGTTTCTTCAGCAGATGGCTTGTCAGGAGGCCAGATAATAAAGATGTGTTTACACTGTATATACAGCCAGACTAATGGTCTGATACCGATAGGGCCTGTTTGCTATGTCGATACTAATTAGCCAAGCAGAGCCAATGAAAGCTTTCCAAAAGACTGCATGTTAATACATTAGATTCATTAAGCTTCATTAGGAAGGCAGAAACAAACATTTTAGGATATGGAATAAGTTCATTTTTATAATGTTGTTCTTAATTATTGCACAGAAAAAATGTTTTGACCGCTTTACAGAAAATGATTTTTAAAAAGCAGTCTAATCTTCATAAAGAATTTTGTGTTAGAAAGGCTTCCTAGGAAAAAATTCAATGTTCAAATCAAATATTTTCTCCACATTTTTGACTACAGAGATTTTTTAAAAAATCTTCTCTAGGAATAAAAGAGAGGGAGGTTAAAAAAAGAGTTTCAAAATAAAGCCCAATGAGAAAGAAACAAGCAAACAGTAATAAAAAATTATCAAGTGTAATTACATTACGTTTAGCATTATCTCAACTACGAGAAAATTAGAGTATATACATCAACAATATAATCGGCTAGGCTCTCCCCGCAAACTTCTATGTAAAACCTTATTAAAGTACACATTTTGTTAATGTTATTAAAAGTGAAGACAAAGACTCCTGCAAAATTCATATTCTTGAATAAAGGTTATATTTATAGGTTTTATGTTCAGCCTTCTAACGTTCTTAAGCGAAAACAAAGCCATTAGTGCAGGCATATAGGCAAATTGTGCCATAAGTCATGATCTTCAAACTCAATCCAAACAGCAATGCTAATAAAAACTAGCTGCAGAAATGCAAAAAGCACTGAGCTGTGCAAATGTAAATGACAAGCTTGCCAATCCATTAAAACTAATGGCCTACACTGTCCATGCAGCTCTGGCTGGATTCACATGCAAATTTTGCAAAGTGTTCAAGCACTTTGCAAGACATGATATACCATTAATATCAATTCACATGTTATTCCAGTGGCAAGATACTTGCATCACATGTTTCCTTTATGTGCTGACGCTTACCTTGGAGCTTGCCATGTTTTCCCAATACTTTTACAAGTCTTACATACTTGCTGGTATCAAGGACAGCAGAAGAATCTAAACGGTCACTAAAAATTAAAGCCATATTTATATTATGTTAGAAGTTGTTTAACTGTTAAAAGGACTGCAATATCTACTTGATCACTTTTCAAAAACTCATCAGAATCTGAACTGTTATTAACATTGGCCTCTACAATTTACTTAAGGTTTATTTTTGAAGCCATATACAAATCCACATGTAATTATATTCAAAGTGACGAAGTAAAAATCTAACACTACATATATATTGCATCTTTCCATCTGCAAATGACACTAATAAGGAACTCTTTTGCTTCATGGCACTTAAGGTGATTCTAACTTTGTCATGAATACTGAAATACCCCTGAAAGACATATTTTTATTTGGCAAATGTATCAGGATGGGAAACCAAAGATACCTTAGAAATGGACAGAATTTTGTTTACCCTACAGTACAGAAAGTGGAATATTTAACAAGCTTTATAAAATAGTTACCATCACCACTGTTGTCATATGCAGTTGTAAAATCAAGAGGAAAAAAACTTTGGCTTTAAGGAATAGAACGTCTTATCATACTTAAACAAAGACTCCTTGCTGAAAACAAGCCATAATTAATCAAAGAGTCTTATAGTATGAAATTTCAAAAACACAAAAGAGAATTTTTTAAATTCACATTGTATGAGAGTAGTAGTCAATCTACATGATCCATCAAGGACTGTATATCAGCATACATGCTGATGATTTGTTTCAGTGCCAGGGTACTCACAATTCTCGTTTCAGGTTCAATGCCTCTTCTGCATTATCATGTCGACAGCACAAATTTATTAAAGAGGCATAGCCACCGATAACCATATCTGATTCATATTTTGCTTTCAATTCAAGAGCTTTATGCATGTTCTAAAATAAAGGATGGAAGTGAAAAAGAAATAAGAAATTAATATAAAAATAAAATAAAATTTCTAGTTTCAATGTTGAGAGTGTAAAAAAAGTTAATAGTACTTTTAAAATAAATGGATTCATGTTATTAACTTCACCTTGCTCCCTGAAAAGAAATGGATTCATGGTATTAACTTCACCTTGCTCCCTGGTATTTTTATTTGCCTTTTAAAAAGCAGGAAAAGATATATATATATGTGGGGTTTAAAAGGTTTGTTATCTACACTGCAAAACAGGCCACTATGCCAAATTCGATGTTTTAAGGTTTGGGTACTGTATTATAAAAAAAAGACTTCCAGATTAAATATGTACCAAGTGAGCCCTTACTCACCGTCCAATTTCCAGGCACAGAAATGTCTATCACTGCAACGTTCCTCACAGTCTAGTCAATATCCGAGTAATGTAAGGAAATATTTTAGAATTTAATAGTACCATGTTATAACCTTAAAGTCAGCTGTTATTTCTGTTCCCCTAGAAACACAGGCATAAGACCAAATGATACTGAACTAAAAACCGAAAAAGTCTAGTGATATACCACAAATTGCAGACGCACACTAAAATGAACACAAAGTACAGCTGGACGCCTGCTGAAAAAAGGCAAGAGACCCTTTATCTCAGAAAGACTTTTTTCCAGCAGGAAAATGGAATTTCAATCCCTGCATTAACAACCCAGTAATATTTGACTTGCAAATGACGACTGCATGTATCAGTTGCTTGACAATCTAGATATAAGAGACCGGAGCCATGGCTTGAAAGGACATTTGGCATGTATGATAAACCTATCATGGCTGTTACTATCATTCACTTTGCAGGTTATTGTAAACAAACTACAGTAACCGGAAAACATGCCATTCAAGGTGTAGCTGAAATTAGCTAACCTTTCATTTAATTGCATTCTTCACAGACATGATGTATAATAATTAATTGTAAAAATCATAAATATTATATTTGGCTTTGCTTACTTTTATCTATAAAGAATTTCTTTTTACCTTAATAGCGTATTTGAAATAGTTATAAGTTACCTCTTCTGAACACAGCATTAATATGAGTTGCTTCAGGACATCTCCTATAGGTTGATTTTCAGCTTTTAGTTTTTCAAGTTTAGACTCCAAATCAGATGATGTAGGCTGCGTAGTCTACAGAAATGGAAAGAAAAAAGAAGGAAAGAAATTTCCTACAAAGAAAATGCACCCTTTGTCACTCTTCCCTTTAAACTGACCTTTCCTAAATGTCATAAATGCTATCATGGATATTAATCTGGGGATCTGGGGATGGACTCCAGGGGTTTATAAAGCTCCTGAGATTATATGCAAATTTCTCAGATATGCCGATTTTTTTGAGATATGCTGATTTTTCTGAAATAGCTTTTACCAACTTCTTAGAGGTACACTGATGACAAAAATGTTAGGAACCACTGGTTTTATAAGGACACAGTCTAGAACTCTCATTAAATGTGGTTACTATAGCATGTAGAATCTACTCAAAAAGCCTACTTACTTTTCGAGAGTCTGTCTTCTCTCTTTCAACCAACATATTAACATCCTAAAATTGGGATTTAAATTAGAATCAGAAAACGTGTAAAATATATTAGCAAATGTCAAAAGCAAATTTTGGAAATTTCATTTCATTTCACTGTTATTTTTCCATCTTCCAAAATTTTGCAGAAATTCTGTTCATGCTTTATAACCACTGTAATAAATACTTTAAACACGTTCTTCAATATATAAACAGCATTTACCAACAATCAATGAAAAGCCTTGTTTTAAAGGTTGTCATTTAAATAAACTTTTGGCCAAAAGCAACATATTTAAATAAAATTTTAACATGCTTTTATATATAAATTAAGCATTTTAAAAAGTTGATTACTGTTTCACACACACCTTAATCAATTCAGGAACATGGTAGCTATCCAGTAGATTACGAATGCCTCTGTAGATATTTTCAGGAATTTTTACATTCTGTGCAAAGGGAAGGGAGGAGAAAAAACAACTGAGTTTTAGACAACCAAACTGAGATTTGTCTAACAGAAATTATCTCAGACATAATTTAAGTCTCCAACTCGTCTATGTCATTGAGAAGTGGTCTGGTTGTACTTAAAAGCAGCAATTTCAAATCTAATAGATACATGTCAGACAGGACAGGCATTATATAGCAAAAAATGAAATGGTACCATCTCCATCAGCTGATGGAAGTATTGTCTCAAATGCTCCTCCTTGGCCTGTACCTCTGAGTCACTCATGCTGTCAATCAAGTTATAAAGAAAATAGCCAACAGCTTCTGTGGAAAAAAAACAAGAGAAAGCATTCCACTAAAATTACTGAGACTGTCATGTTATCAAGATTAATTTATAAGAAATCATTTTGGTGTGAGATGTCACCCTGATGAGAGGCTCTGAAATGGCAACAATGATCACTGAGGCATAGAGATTATGTGGTTTGGGAGCACATATCTAACTGGTGAGTGAAAGGAATATTAATTATTTTCAGACCGAGTGACAGCTTTTCAGTACTGAATCTTACTTCAATCTATTTTTTTCCACCACTCTGTGACAGAAGTTGTCCTGCCCAAGGCCTTACCCCTTTCCTGTCCAAATCACAAATAGTGAGAATAAATAAATGCCTTGTACACATTTCTATACTAATTTTTTGGTGGGCAATACTTAGTAGGGAAACATAAAATTAGAGAGGACTGTTAAATGTTGAGTATAGAAAGTTAAATAATTTTAATAAGCAGATACAGTAATCCTGTGGAGAGCTGCCTATTAGCCAATGAAAAACCGAGATTAACAAAGATGCTTTGTAACAACAGTAATTTTCCTATGCATTCAAGCATAAAATGTATAGGGCCATGTGTTAATACCTAGGATAGAAAAATATGAACTTTTAAGAAGGGTACCTTCTTACAGAAACCCATATATTCTAGGCTTTATTATGTGAAAACAAAAATCATTAAATGTCAAATAATATATTTTAGGTAATAAATTATATTTAAGTGGAAAAATCTACAAGACCGCTTTACTATTTTATATGTTTGATTATACTGGCAAAACATTAAAATCACATAAACACTAAGGATTACTAATTTTTAAGCCTATTTTGATTGATTCTATAAGAAGCATTTCCTCAATATCTAAAAAAAAAAGCCCTCCCAACCCTCCCTTTAAAAAAACAATTATGATAAAACCAAACACCTCACAGATCTCAAAATGTTGTGGTTATCAATATAAAGATTTATAACCAAATGTTTTCAAATTTCACTTTCAAAAAGAAAATGTTTACTGCTGTAATCCTTCTAGTCCATCATTACACAGAAGAATGGATTTGTGGATAAGTTACAATCATCGAAATTGAAACGCTACCCGTTGGTCCTGGAGGCTCCTGGCAATAACGTCCATCCTTGTACAACAGTTCTGTTATCTGGTAAGACAGGAAATGCGTGCATTGCAGCAAGAGAAGCAAACAAGAACAAATACAATCTGAAATTGAATTCTTGAAATAATAAAGCCTCTCCCCAGTAAGGTGTTATTCTGTATCATAGTAATTCAACACCATCCCCACCTGCCAAGGAGATTGTTTCGTTTTTAAATAATAGGCTTGTCTTTTAAAAACAAAAACAAAACAAATCCATGTTGAAGGAAAACTGCAATGTTTCATGAAATGTCACTAAGAAAGCCTCTAAACTGATCTTTTATATACTGTTTTAAATAAACTGTTATAACAGGAAATATCTTATAGAAATTATCAACCAATGTTATTTGTCATTGTATTGTTTTTGGTCTTGTTGAAATTGGTCCAGTTTCCTCCTTTTAAGTGTAGTTTTACAGAAATAAGAAAGTAAAATTCCCTGAACCACTAAATAACTTTTTTTTAAGTTTTTGAACATTTTCCCAGTCATTTTAATGGCATTAAAACAAAAGGGGGTTGAAAGTTCTAACATGTTTGTTCTCATTGATTCTTATCAACCGAATACACAAAAACTAAAGACTTACTCATCAACATTAATTCTGCCCACAAAATTTCAATTTAAAAAATTCAAATATATATTTTATGATGAAAACGATTACAAAACCTACATACAGTACTGACATCTAACTTTTGATCACAGTACTTGACTATATATCCACGGGCAGAAGATAATAAGAAAGGAACATAGTTTTCTGAAGTGATATGAGTTAGGAATTCTGAATTACCTCATGTGTATACTACGATTGAACTTATTTGTTCTTTAAATAGTGCCCAGCACATACCATAAGTATTAACAACTCAAACTACAGCAGCTTCTTCAACTATTTATTTTCTAATATGGAAAATAAGGCAAAACTGACCATACCCCACTTCACTCCACCATAAAATCATGCTACTGTTAATAGCAATTCAAAGGTTAAGGTAGAAACTGTTCAAAAGCAAAGCAAAACAAAACAATCCTTACCTACAAACTTTTTTAACCAACACAGACATGCGTAGAAGGTAGACAATAAATTCTACCAGAAGCTGTAGCCATACATCAGACATGACAGCCAAATTTAACACCACATTTTGAACAAAGACACATTTAATAAACCAATGAAAAATCTTTCTAGTCAAAAAATTAGTTCTAAATATAAATATCTCAACCATATATTATAACTGACTATATAGTTTGAATGGCAGTTTAATACTAAAAACAGAACTGAATGAAAATAAGATTTTAAAAATTATTTAAATTGGGAATTCCAATCAATAATGTGCATTCTGATTTTATTAAGCTACAAATATTCTTGTAATTCAGCATAAGGATCATTGTACTTCCTGCATAAAAGCAGTTAACTTCTTAAAAAGATAACAGTTTAAAATTTATTTGTATATCATTCATATATAGATATACATGTAGATACACAAACATATACACACATGCATATATTTTTAAAAATAATTATTAAATCTGTATGGTTACTGCAATAACGTTAACAGTTGTTTTTTGGAAAAGTTGAAAACCTTATGAAGAATTTAGGACAAAGTAAAGGATCACTTCAATAATAAATTTCATGCTCCAGGAAAGCAGTTTTAAAACTAAAATGACCAACTTGAAGATTCTAAATTCACTTAATTTATAATGATACATGACAAATATATGAAGCTATTATAACTTTTGCTTTTTATATACCATGTTATGATTTGCAATATTACGAATACTTACCTTGCTCCAAAGATTTATATTCATAGACCTGCAGGGGGCAGCAAAGGATTAAAAATAAACCCAAAAGTTTAAGAAACATTTTTAAGTTAAAAGACACTAGCAATTATTATATGCAATGCATACAGATCAAAGTCCTAAAAAATGTAAATAAATGTTTCCAAATTCAAGGTGAATTTTCAAGCCAAGGTAATTTAGAAAGATTGACTCTCATTTACTTCGAACCCTCAAAATAAGATTTACTGATTCTTGCTCTTGCTCTGATTCAAGAACAAGAATCAGTAAATCTTGGGGTCCCAGTTTGATGGAGCAGGATATTTGCATGGTCTCAAAGTGTCTACCCAAGACTGCTTATGACTTGTAATGGTAAAGACAGTAACCACATAATGGAGAAATCGAACCAATATCTTCACTGAGTGATCAAAATTAATACCACTAATGAAATGCTGATGGACACATTTTATTTTTAATTTTGTTTTTTTTTTTTGCGGTACGTGGGCCTCTCACTGTTGTGGCCTCTCCCGTTGCGGAGCACACGCTCCGGACGCGCAGGCTCAGCGGCCACGGCTCATTGGCCCAGCCGCTCCGTGGCATGTGGGATCTTCCCGGACCGGGGCACGAACCCGTGTCCCCTGCATCGGCAGGCAGACTCTCAACCACTGCACCACCAGGGAAGCCCTGATGGACACATTTTAGATTTAATTCCCTGAGAAGGACAGAACATCACTCCTGCGGTATTCCAATCAGGGATGTAACATGAAACTAATCATGGGGAACCATGAGGAACATTCTAGAAAATAACCAGCCTGTATTCTCCAAAACTACTAATGTCATAAACGACAAAGCCTGAAGAACTGTTCCAGATCAGAGAAAATTAAAGAGAAAAGACAACTAACATCCATCCCTGAACTGGATTCTGTTCTGTTCTGGAGGAAAAAAAGAAGAGCGAGAAAGAGAAAATAATTGATAAAACTGGTATATGAGCTATATTAGATAAAAATATTCCATCAATGTTAAATTTCCTGAATTTGTCAACTGTGATGGAGTTGTGTTAAGGGAACATCCTTGTTCTGTAGAATTATATACTGACATATTTAAGGATAAAGGGTCATGACATATGCAACCTAAGCCCAAATAGTTCCAAAAAATTAAAATTTATATATACATGCATGTATAAATAGATGGAAAGAATGTATAATGATAATGTCAAAAATGCTAAAAGTTAAATAAATGGGATATATAAAGGTTCTCTGTACTACTCTTGTAATTTTCTATAAATGTGAAATTATTTCAGGAAAGCAAAAAGAACGGCTCACCCAAATTCTGACTGTTTAAATGAAAAATCATTTACAAAACTGGGTAACCAATGAACCCTAGTCTTATACTATTTAAGCTTTGTAAACTTAATGTCTATAAGCTTTGTATATTTAAGTCAAACACAGAATCTACTTTAAAGAGACTAGTTACATTTTAATAATTTTACAATGCGAATATGATTTATATATTTATTATAATTATCTATATTATACTTAACATTGTAAAATACCCACAAAACTTACAGGCCTTTTTAAAAATTCATAGCCCTCTTTAAACTTGAGGTTGGGTAGTTTAGGGTGGACTGTTTTGGTATAGTGAGTTAATAAGGCACTTATTTCAACTTTAAAAACATTCAGAATGAACTACTGACACACATGACTACTTGGATGGATTTCAGGGACATTACGCTGAGTGAAAAAAGGCCAATCTCAAAATATGATATACTCTATGAGTCCAGTTATATAATCTTTGCAAACTAAAATTATAAAAATTGAGAACAAATTAGTGGCTGCCATAGGTTAGGGATGGTGGATGGGAGATAAAGAGGTACTGGGGGAAGGGGGTAATTTGTAGTGATGGCATAGTTCTGTATCTTCACTGCAGTAATGGTTACACAAATCCATACGTGTGATAAAATGAGATGTAACCACTGGGGGAAAATGGATGGAGAGTATACAGGCCCTTTGTGTCCTATCTTTGCAACTTCCATGACTCCATAAGTACTTCAAAACAAAAAATAAAAACATGTTCCATGCCCCTCTAGAATCCTCTGCCTTATGATAAAAACCATCCCTCCTACTAAAGCACATTAAGAAAAAGTTTTGAAAAAGATGAAATCTTATTAGTAAGTGGGGGAAAAAAATGTTTACGAAGCCCTGCATTTAATAGTGTTTCTTCCAGTTTTGGAAAAAACTCTTTGAGTAATCAGTTAGCAGAAGACATGATAAACTGACCTAAAAATTATATCTCTAGGCTGAACTGGAAGACAATCTCTCAACTGTTACAAGAAAGTTTTTCATCTCATCCATCCACTGATTACAGAGCAGCCTCCTCTGACTACCTGGTACTTCCATATGTTAAAAAAAAATTTTTTTTTTTTTGGGCCAAATAGTAAGTGAAAGAAGAGTGAGCACTCAAAATATGAAGATATGGACTTCCCTGGCAGTCCAGCAGGTAAGACTCCACGCTCCCAGTGCAGGGGGCCCGGGTTCGATCCCTGGTCAGGGAACTAGATACCACATGCATGCCACTACTAAGAAGCCCACATGCCACTACTAAGAAGCCCGCATGCCGCAACTAAGAAGTCTGCACGCCGCAACTAAAGATCCCTCATGCCTCAAAGAAGATCCTGCGTGCTGCAACTAAGGCCTGGCGCAGCCAAAATAAATTAATTAGTTAAAAAAAAAGAAGATAAAATGCTGTGCAGTGAAGAATAAGATACACTAAAAATCTATATTGATAAAAAAATCAGTCATCTTTTTTGGTTAGGCTAGAATCCACTTTAATTCCAAGAAATCTGAACCTGTAGATAGATGCTTACCACACCTAAGGAACTGGGGTAGGGGGTGGTGGTGCTGGGGAGGAAGGTGGGAATAAGGGGAGTAGGGAAATCAGCTTGCAAGGACTTGAGAAGCCAATGCCCAAAAGTGCACAATATTAAGTGGCAAGATTTGCAGTGGTTTGTCATCTGTCCTGTACCATGGACCCCTTTGGGACTTCGGTGAATTCGTTTTCTCAATTACTGTTAGTTTTGTCAGGTGTGATAACATTACAGTGGTTGTTTTATTTAAAGTAAGTTCTGAGGTATATACGAGACAGAATGACAAGAGGTCCATAATTTTAAACAGTCTAGGGGAAAAAAGGGGGGTGGGGGTGGGGAAGGAATAAATGAAACAAGACTGCCCAAATCTTAACTGTTGAAGCTGGGCAGTGGCTACTTTGGAGTTCTACTTTCGTGAATGATTGAAAGCTCCATAATGAAAAATAAACACATACCATCTCTGGTCTAAATTTTACATCTCTATTCTAACTCTCAGCATTAATAAACTGGGCTTTCTTTTTAAGAAAAGCTACTTTAATCATATCTTTCATCAAACATCAACTTAATGTAGAACAAAAAGTATCCCTAAGATAGTAAATTGCCATCAAACCTGGCATGAAGTACCTAGGGAAGGCACAGAGGCAAACTTTCAAAATTGTACATACATCTAAAGTAACTGAAAATGACTAAAAGCACTACCTTGAATGTGAAGCTTCATGACAGATGGCACAGGTCCAGAAAAAACAAACTAGAAAACCCCACACAGAATCTTTTCAACTAAGCTGTGTGAAGGATAGTTAACACTTCTTCATCACACACTCAATCCGTGCAATCTGGCTTCTGGCCCCAAACCTCCACTGAAAGTACTCTTACTATTACCACTCATCTCAATTCAAAATTCAACTAACACCTTCTGGTCCCCTTTGATTAAGTTTTGAGATTTGTGTTGTTGATCATTCCCTGCCAGTCTTCCAGTGATGCTACTCAATCTGTTTCAGAAATTCTCCTTCCCTAGGTGCTCCTTAAAAACAATCCTCTGTACTAGGTTCCAAGTGCATTTTATTTTTTAATTTTTAAGACAATCCTGCAAGCAGGCATTTAAATTCCCTGTTTCACAGAAGAAGAAACAGACTCAGAAAGGCTAAGTTTAGAATTATCTTCACCGGAAGTTCAACGGGCACCTAAAAGGATCCCACGAATTGTTGATTATCTCTTGCTGTTGTCCTATTCCCCCACCTACCGTTACCAGTACCCTTTTCTCCCCGCTTCAAATAGCCACTGTCAGTCTTAACCTTCATTATGTCAATCTTTAGCGGCTGAAAGCCATGACTCAAGGTCTAAACTTCATAACTTAGAATGAGAGCAATTGTGAAGAGCCCCAGGCTACCACTTTGGCTTTATTTCTTGCCATTATTTCATAGGCAACCATTATGTCAATCTATCATCAGGTTCCCAAATGCACTGTTCCCTCAGCTTCAATGCCTTTGCCTGGAATGCCCTTCCTTCCCCTGGGCAAATGCTTATTCATCCTTTAACATCAGTTCAGCACCTTCTCTACACATCTTGCCCTGACCCATTCCTCCCCTAACCTTGGAGGAAAGAGACAGTGATTCAGTTATATATACATATATATATATATTCTTTTTCATTATGGTTTATTACAGGATATTGAATATAGTTCCCTGTGCTATACAGTAGGACCTGTTGTTTATCTCTTTTATATATAGTAGTTTGCATCTGCTAATCCTAAACTCCTAATTTATTCCTCCACCCATTTCACCTTTGGTAACCATAACTTTGTGTTCTGTGGCTGTGAGTGTTTCTGTTTTGTAAATAAGTTCACTCGTATCATATTTTAGATTCCACATAAAAGTGATATATGACATTTGTCTTTCTGACTTACTTCACTTAGCATGATAATCTCTAGGTCTCTCCATGTTGCAGCAAATGGCATTGTTTCATTCTTTTTATGGCTGAATAGTATTCCATTGTGTGTGTGTGTGTGTGTGTGTGTGTGTGCGTGTGCATGTGTACACACCACATCTTCTTTATCCATTCAGATAGTGTCTTCTCCTCTATATATTCATAATTATCAAGATAAGTTTGCAGTTGCTTTCCTATTTTCTGGTACCTAGTTAACAAGTTGGGGGCAAGAAGATTCCTATTCATTCCTGAATTACCTATTACCTCACAGTCCCAGCCCTTAACACACGCTAAGAGCTAATATTTCCTGAGTACTCACAAACTGTACTTCATGAAGTACTTCCCTTCTCCTTGTAAAAATGTCATGAGTGGGAGCCTCACTGGCTGACTGAAAAGAGGAACTTAACACCTGGCACTTAACTTGGTTGACTGTGACAGGGCAAGTGTCAGAAACTTGATTTTTTTCAACATGTGAAAGGCAGCTCTGCTCCAATGGTACAGATTCCCACTTGTCAAGTTCAAACTCTTGCCATTGGGTCAGAAAAATCTCTCCTTATATCACACAGAACTCTTTATCTATGGACTACGAAGACTTAAGTGCCTCCAAGCCAATTCTCAAACATTTCTCTTTTTGGTATTTGCCAACCAAATTTTGAACTATCTTCAGCGACATTTTGTCTCTCAGAAGTGACTCAATATTTCTGGGGTGGAGTTTTCACTAATATACAAAATGTACACTGCCTTCCTTCTCATTTGAACTTTTTTCAGCTGGAACTATTGTTAAGAGGAAAGAAAGTCTTATTCATACTAAACATATTCTTGCCCTGGATTTGACAGAAGAACTCACTAACTTTACCAGAGTAAATGCCCTTTCAAATACTTCAAAATAGCTTTATTTTTTAAAAAAAATTTTAAAGTAAAAATTCCCTAATAACCTTGAATAATCTCATCCTAACTAATAGCAATACTGAATTTTAAACATTTTATATAGGTGACTTCGCCTCTATAGGCTACCAGTTTGGTTTATACACTGGGAAACTTCGGGAAGGCATGACACTTAATTGGTATTCAATGACCATCTCCTGAGCTTATCAATTTACAGAAATACTAGCTTGCCACTTAAACACCACTCTCAACATATATGAAGAAAATAGTGTTGGTCTTTCAAAAATATTGTGGGATAGCATAAAAAATTAATCTGGGCCCAAACAGGTTACAGAACACATGGGAGGAACTACTGCCTCTTGGACCATGGATCTACCACTATTAGGCAGGTAATACTAAAGGCAGATAACTCTTACAAAAATTGCATTCCAATACCGAAATGCACATCCAAGTTTCCCTGAGAATTAGCTGAAGTGACTATGCTATCTCATTTAATGTTTTATAACTTATTTCTGATAACTATGAATAATTTTTTCTGGTAACTTTAAGTGAATCTCTTATGGGCTAATCCTTATAGGAGCTGCAGGAGTCTACTGGCAATACCAATCAGTTTGGTTTTCAGAACAGCTTTCAGTCACTCAGCCAATTCTAAAGTTGCCAGAAGAGTACAACAGGCCCCTGAGAAGCATGTGATAGGTGACTGTTTCAAAAGCTGTACTGAATGTACTGACAAAGGGATTTGAAAATATATATACTATTTGGCTCAGCATCAAATGAAAGAATAGAAGGCTACATTAATGCCAAGATAATGGACTGTAATGACTATGTTTTGAATTTTTAATAGTTTTGGGGGTGGGAGGAAAAGAAAGAAATTACCTCTGGTCAAATACTTCAGATTTTGCACATTCTTATGATTAATGCCAAATTACCACAACCTGAAACTTTTCGGTATCTACAAGAAGAAATTCATCAACATAATACAGTTTTAGAACCTACAGATTTAAAATATTTCTCTGGAAGGGACTAATTAAAACTTGTTTTTATAGGGCAGACTATCAGAGCAGAGAGACCTTGACAAATACAGAGCCCTGGAGAACTGCAGAGGGTTGTCCTCAGGCTTCAGCTAAGTACTGATAAGCACGTTCGAGTGAAGAAACAATCTGAAGTCCAGGAAACTACCTGAGAACTTTCCAGAAGCTCAAAAAAAGACAATTCCCAGAACCCACACATGGAATTGGAATAGTTCACATTCCTAATAATCTCAAAATACATGGGCTAGCAGATAGAATTATCAGTATCAGGAGGATACTACCTTAATAGTAGGGCTTGACTACTTTAGTGGGAATAATCCTAGACTAAAAGCTGCTCTAGGACTTCCCTGGTGGCGCAGTGGTTGGAAGCCCGCCTGCCAATGCAGGGGACACAGGTTCGTGCCCCAGTCCGGGAAGATCCCACATGCCGCGGAGCGGCTGGGCCCATGTGCCATGGCCACTGGGCCTGCGCGTCCGGAGCCTGTGCTCCACAGCGGGAGAGGCCGCAGCAGTGAGAGGTCCACGTACCGCAAAAAAAAAAAAAAGAAGTGTCGGATTTGTGAAATATAACAACTGCCTTTCAAACTGACTAAGAAAAATAATAAAGGTAAAGAAGGAAATACCCATCGTCTGGAAGTTTATATGAAAAACTTTTTTTCAAGTCTTTTGTCAAGGACAATTATATGAAAAGTCACTATATTTCACTTCATAATGCATTATGGGTTCTTGTTTTAAAATCTGGCTCTACTAGCATTTTTATCTACTTGATTATGTGTTCTGTATTTTCAAACTTTATAGGCACAGACCTTGGTTTTTTTTTTTCTTAACTTCAGGAAAACAGCAATTATTTAAATGTATGTAGGTGTATAAGAGGAGTGGAATTGCACTGGCTAAATAAAGAATGGCAACAAGAATCCCTCCTACTTGTTCTATCTCTTCTTGCCTGCAATGGAGGTTCCGGAGATGTCAACAGAAAACCTAGTGCTTCCATCAACAAACAGTCTAAAAATTACTGGGATCAATATCAGAAGTCATTAACATTATAAACAAAGAAAGAATGACAATATTAGAAACTTACCCTTTTGCAACCACCTCTGCTAACACCTGATTCAACAAGGACTACCAATGGCTACTATCACCACTGAGTGAAAGGTGCTAGGAAACAGGGTAGACACACTATCTCAAAGTATCACCCCACAGACGCCTTACTAATTACAAAGGAGATGAGGTTCCTTTGCAAGGAAGAGAAGTGGGGGCCACCAATGTAAGCAAATGATCAAAATTAGCTGATGGCACCAAAGTTAGACACCTGACATTATATTCCTTAAGAACTGCCAATCACTTATGAAATATACTTGCTAAAAATGTTCAATCTGAGTCTGATCGTGAGGGAAAAATTAGGTAAACACAAAATATGAGAGGGACATTCTATAGAGAAAGAAGCCTCGACTCTTTCCCCACCACCACCAAAAAAGTAGGGAATTGTTTTTAAGAGAATAAAGAGATAGCAATCAAATACCATGCATGAACTTAACTGAATCCTCAAAAAGTAAAACAGCTGTAAAAGAATTTCAGAACAGCTGGGACAATCTTAACGCAATGTATATTAGCTGATATTATAGTATTGTTAATTTTTAGGAGTGATACTGGTATTGTGATTACATAGATGATGACCTTATTTTTAAGAGAGATATATTGAAGGATCCAGTATCATGATGTCTACAACTTCAAGGAGTTCAGCAAAAAAGGAGAAAAAGTGTATATATGTATATGTATATGTCCATATGTATATATTATAGAAAAAGTGTATGAGAGAGAAAGCAAGTTAATATGGCAAAATATCAACAATTGGTGATCTACATAAAGGGTATGTGAGTATTTCCTTTACCACTCAACTTGTCTTTATGTTTGAATATTTTCAAAACAACAAAATTGGGAAAAAAGGTCATTAACATTCCCTGAGCACACCGAGGAGGAGAGTAGTATTACACTGAATAAAATTCCTCTTGTAATTAAATGCTCAAAGTATAAATCAAATATACATGCAAATTTGTCTATAACTCCAACCTGCCATATTCAAAGAGTGCTTTCTTTTTTTGAAACAAGACCTCTACTAAATCAGTATGAATTTCTTGGAATAGATGATAAAAAAAGGCAGCCTAAACTCACAACTACTTAGTAGGAAGAATAAAATAGATAAGGTTATTTCAGGTAACTAGTATACTGGAAGATAAGAGTATCTGTTTCTTTCCTCACACAGTAGGTCAAAAAGGAGAAATCAGTCTATATTCAGGCAAAGATTATATAAGGTGATCATCTTACCTCCTAAAGCCTAGAATTAGGCTGCCTCTCAATGAAGCAAATGAGAGAGGCAATGTATTTGATTCCACTGCAAAAGAAAATAATCATCATAAAACCCCAGACCAAAACCAAAATCTTAAATTATCAATTTATTTGAAAGCACATTTATACCAACACCTTTCAATTTTCATCTGGGAAATATTATTTTTAAAATGTTAAAGTTTGCATACAAAGTTAATTAGAAATTGCAGAAATATATACTGGCAATATAAGCTATCCTTTTAAAACACTTTACTTCATTTACATAAATCTATACAACTAATGAATTTATAAATATTCTTTTCTATAAATGGCAATTAACTAATCTACCAGCATACTCAAAGTCAGTCTGGTACACATACCAAGGCTGTATGTTACTGGACAACATGGCACTATGAAGGGAGAGACTGTAACTACCCTTTAAAGACAGAAGATGAGGGGGAAAGTTCTTTTCTGAGTGTGTTGTTGGATTCTGTTGAACCACTCACACTTCCTCATTCTATTTTCCACATGATCTATGACCTGCATTCATGCAAGAGTGACAACCTAAAGTCATAATAATCTCTTTACCTCTGTTATGTAACTGATTTATACTGATCTTTCACTTTTCTGATGATTTGTTTGCTCTACTATTCATTTTGGTATTTATACAGCCTTGTATGTTTCAATGCTGACATTCTAAGCCTGATTTGCCTTAGTATAAGAATCAGGCCTTAATGCATAAGACCTGGTTCTCCACATAACCCTTGCCATAATTATCTTGGGACAGAATCACAGTAGGCATATCCTGAATTTATTTTTTCCTGTCATTATATTAAAATGGTGCCATGTTATAAGTAATTGTTTTAATCTTTTCAGTATATATGCAAAGCAGCTGCTGAATGATTCAAGAGGGATGGAGTTAGATAGGAACTCGTAGTGGAGGCAAATTCTGAAGACAGAATTAATAAATACAGTTTAGGTAAAGATTAAGATAGCTGGTTAACTTAAAAAAAAAACTCATGGGAAAAATCACAGTAGGTTTTAATATTTGCTCATCTCCCTAAATATGAATAAAAATTTAACCCGCACACACAAGGAGAAATACTTTAGACTGACTGTTAGATCCCTTGAACAGGAAGCATAAGTTTCTCAGTGGTTTCATGTGGCATTTAAAACTCTAAAAATCGTCTCTGAAATGAGCTGTATTTAGTCACTCAGGAATTTTAAAGTGGATACACCACATGCTTTTCGGTAACCTTTAATTTTGCTTGATCAAATTAATTTCCATGCCTATAAAATCAAGTGGGAAAATGTTTCTTACTACTCCACAAACTTGATCAAAATAAGCCATTTAATAAGTCAGGGGGATGGAATGTACAGCATGGTGACTACAGTTAATAATACTATATTTCATATGTGAAAGTTGTTGAGAGAGTAGATCTTTGAAATCCTCATCACAAGAAAAAAAAATTTTTGTAACCACGTATGTGGACGAATGTTAACCAGACTTACTATCGTGACCACTTTGCAATATACACAAATATTGAATCATTATGTTGTACACCTGAAACTAATATATTATATATCAACTATACCTCAATTAAAAAAAAAAAAGACAAGCCATTTACTTTTCTCTACTACCTGCCACTCCTTGTAGTAACCAAAAGTGCCTATCTATAAGCAGCCTACAGGGAATACCAGCAATTATAGAACTAACTGCTCTTCAAAGATCTGTAATTCAAAGGGTGAGGAAGCTGAAATCTTCTTTAGTCTTTAAGTTCATGGTATTTTTCTTTTTGACATTTAATAAACAACCTCTTGGAAACTTATTTCTAAACTATTCAAATTAGCATTTTACAGAATATTATCAAGTTTTTATTCATTAAAAAGGTGACCGAAAAAAAAAAAAAAAAGTGACCAGAAACATCTCAGCAAGCTGGAAGGCTGCTGACAAAAAGCATCTAGTTTCCTTAGCAACAAACAAGTGTGAAAAATTTCAAGAGATTGACAATGAAGTGGAATGGATGGTATGATAAAGGGAAAAGGCAGCTCTCATGTATCCACCTTATGCACCTAGATTCCTCAGCTAATGCTTCTGTTTTCATCTTGTCAGTATGGAAAATCTATATATTATACAGAGTAGAAGGCAAAATCAATACTCTCGGATAGCAGCCAGCATTAATACTCAACTTTACACTCAAATAACTACACCTCTAACAGTCAACGCTTTCATACTGAACACTTCGCCTTCCCCTTTATAATAATACAATAAACTATTTTAAATACCTCAAACACAGATAATATATACCAGTAATCTGGTTTTAACAAAGCTTCCACTTACACAATTTGAATATACATTAATAAAATCTTAACTTTTAACATTTCAGTGTGCTAGAAATTGATGTTTGTATATTTATTTTTAAATGATATCTCTTTCACAAGATATGAAACACTGTCAAGATAATGCCATAGATATGTCAAAAATTAAAATTAAAAAATGTCTAATTTATTAAATTAAAACATAGTATAGTGGAAAAATAAGTTCATAAGATTAGATGATCTTGGTTCTGACTCAATCACTAACTTTGGGCAAATCATTTAACATCTCTCTGCCTTTCTTCATCTATCAATGGAGGAAGTTTATTAACATGTGATGAACGTTGTAAAGCACCCTATCATTTATAAGTGTTCGGAAACATTTACTGTGTTTTTAATAATGAGGACTGGGAGGTGGCTTCGTGTAACTTAGGGCCATAATAAGCATTAGTTTAGAAAACACTTTCAAAAGCAAGATCTCATATGGTTCTCACAACTCCCACAAGGTAGACAGATAGGCAATACTATCCCATTTCATAAAACTGAAAGAACAATACGGGTATTTGTTTCAGGTCCTATAATCAGCAGGTAAATTATAAATATGGACCCAAGTCCTCTGGGTCCCCAGTCCAACCTAACACCATGTTATCTCCAAGGTCCTATTAACTTTAAAGTTACTTCCAAATTATCTACAAGTTAAACTCATAAACTATCTTATAAGACTAACTTAAATAAAACATATAAAAACTTCCTTGCTTTTGAGGAAAATACTTTCAACTACCTGAGGCAGGCAGTGAGGGCATGAACCACCCTGTATGCCCTCAAAAGTAACTGAAATTAACACCTGTCAAGCTTTCTTCTAATGCTGCATACTTACAAAATGATAAAATATAGTCTAAGTTTCCATTTACTGCTTCAATTCTCAATTCAGCTTGAGAAAATATACTATCTTCATGTAGACATCCATTTTCCTAGGGATAAAGCATATTTCAATGATAATACACCTCAGCTAAAAATATTTTGATATGTCATTCAAACTTCCTGTTTTCCCATTTCTTTATATGACCGTATTCTGATAATCCTTCATTTAAAAAAGACCGTTTTCTAAAATAATGCAAATAAACTGAATAACCAAACTTCAGCAAAAGCTATGAGATACAGTCCCAACATCCCAAATTAAATGCTTATCTTCAAATTCATATAATCTGTTACCCTTAGAGTGTCTTCCTTCTAGGAAGAGTTTACTATTGAAGACATTAGAACAATTCTCTAACAACAAAATGAAAATTGAATGCACTGATCTAAAATGGTATTTTAAGACATATAATGAGGTAAAGATCAAATTTATTTTTATTTAACTTCAAATGGCTAATGACTTATCTCAACATCGTATTTAATAATTTAAGTATATGGGCTGAAATTTAGCCAAACATGTTTACTGAACCACTTTATAATAATAGTACAATATTGAAAATTAACTAATCAATAATAAGGAATGAATAAAGATAAATTACAGTATATCCACACAATAAAACATCATACAAACATAAACAATTATTTGTGGAATTACACACTATAATGTAAAGGTGCCGTGAAAAAAGTAGGTTTTGGGGAAAAAGAACGTGGGAAAATTACTTTTTTAACAGTAAAATATGTATAGCACAGTGTCAAAATACACTGTTAAATACTCAGGGAAGAAAGGTAAAGACACTCAAGACATAAACTCTCCCTTGAAGAGGACTGGAATTATGAAATTATTTCAACGAAAGAAAAGAACACTCTAACACAATATTAGAAAAATAAAGGCATTATGTGAATAACCACCTAGGAAACAGGTCTTCTGAACAAAATATTTCTTACTAAAATGTGTGATACTCCGCCATGTTGTTCCTAATTGCATAGCACTTTATTCTGAAAATGGGAAGTGTAACCATTGCTGCCCCAGTGCACTGGGTCAATTTTTCATATGCCCCTTTATAAATGCCTTACTTATTCTGGTGGGCACAGGAATTATCTGGCAGGAAAACAATGCTCTGGGGTCAAACAAAAGATTACTTACAAAAAAAACCACAACAGAATAGTAAATATACTAAGAGTTTATTATGAGAGTTCATATAGAAGTGAAAAGTAATATTCAAAAATGAAAGGTGCAGTTGCACTGTAGAGTGGGATTAAAGAGTGAAACTTTCATTTAAATTTTGTCTGATATTGACATATTGTCTTTTCAACACACAAGAAAAATACTACTTCACCTTTATAAGACTTTTAAGTTTAGTAGCTACAGATCCTAGACTTCCCTGGTGGTCCCGTGGGTAAGATTCCATACTCCCAATGCAGGGGGCCCAGGTTCGATCCCTGGTAGGGGAACTAGATCCCGTACGCATGCTGCAACTAAGAGTTCACATGCCACAACTAAGAAGCCTGAATGTCACAACTAAAGATCCCACATGCCACAACTAAGACCTGGTGCAGCCAAAATAAATAAATAAATATTTAAAAAACAAAAAACTACAGCTGTTACACTAACCAATATTTTTACAAAGCTTCAGAAAATTATATACCAACATAACCATTTTAGTCTCAGCTCAGTGACTTTTTTTTTTTCTTTGATTACCACAAAACATTAGGGAGGAAAAATGTTCTTCAATTATGAAATTAAAACCACACTTGCACTCACCTGCAAAATAGCACGAACTGACTTTACACTATCAAAGCATGGAAACACGTAATTTATGTATGTCTCCTGATCAGGAGTTACTCCTATTTCATGCATTTCTTTGAGGACTTCAACTATACCTGTAAAATCAAATTTAGAAGCACAAAGATGAGGAACTTGGAATAAATTAACAAAAAATCAAAAAGTTCAGTTCATTTACTTTCTGAATTATAATGTAGGAAAAGTACTCAGCATTTTGTTTATCTGAAAGAGAAAGAACAACAGAACTGGATAATAAGATGATAAATGAAAAAATTTTATTGCTCCTTCCTTCATCTCTCCCTATTAATTCAGGAGAAAGTGCTAAGGAAATACCCTAGAAATTAAAAGAAAAATGAAAACAAGCAAGATGCTTAGTAATTTCCAGTATCCCAATTGAACAGAGATCATAAAACAGCACTGCTATCACAGAGCAATATGGATCTACAAAATAAAACTTGACATGACGAAATACTGCAGAGAGAAGGGATTAGAGGAATGGGGTGAGAGGAAATCTTTCCAAGACAAAAGTGTTGTTTTTTTTTTTTGCAGTACGCGGGCCTCTCACTGTTGTGGCCTCTCCTGTTGCAGAGCACAGGCTCCGGACGCGCAGGCTCAGCGGCCATGGCTCACGGGCCCAGCCGCTCCACGGCATGTGGGATCCTCCCAGACCGGGACACGAACCCGTGTCCCCTGCATCGGCAGGCTGACTCTCAACCACTGTGCCACCAGGGAAGCCCTGTGTTCTTCTTCATATGCAAAGATTACTAAGCACCTGACAGGAGGACATAGCTGCTTTTCTTTTCTTTTTAGCTGCTTTTCAATTACTTGTAATAGTCTTGTGCTAATCTAATGTCCTCAATGTCCCTTCTGGCCAGTATTGACTGCTTTGTCTGATAAGACACTACAGAGAAGTGACAAAACAAAAACAGGTTTTGCAATTTAAAGAGACCTACCTTTCAACCCGGGTTCTTCCACTTAATGGCAGTGTAAATCTGAGCAAGTAACTCCACTTTTCTGAGCCATTTTCTTAGCTTACCCACTAGAAATGGCAATATGCCAGAACCGTGCCTTCTAGACACTTTAACATGTACCTTTTGGCTTGATCCTTCTACCCACCATCCATGGATTAAGCAAGGCAATACGAGTCAAGGCACTCAATAAATAGAACAATTTTCTGACCTATAAGAGTTCATGCTTATTGAATGGATAGAAGCAAAGTAACAAAAATTGTAAATATTACCCACAGGTATGGAAGAAATTCTGTGGTCTAGGCCTACAGGAAGATGGAGGACAATAGAAAAAACAGAACATACTGAACAAAAAGAACCGCAGTATTACAACTCAGTTTAGATCAATATATCAGGTTCATACTAACAAGGCTTTCATTTCAGCCTACTGGGTAGGCAGGGAGAAGGGGGGTGTATACTTCTCTATTTAAATAAAGCTGGAAATGCCTTTAGAAGTCCAATAATCTGTATTTTAACAAAAGTGTTAAAGTAAGCGATTTCTTCAAGATCAGAGACGTGTCTTGAAAAAGAAACCTTGTCTCCTAATTGCTGGCAGGTGCTTGTAACACTACAAAACTGCAAAAACCTACACTTTTCCCTCCAATCAGAAGGATGTGGGATCAAGTCATTTTGCATACAGGAATGATAATACAGCTGCCTATTTACTTCTCAGGATGGTCATTAAAACTAAAAAAAAAAAAAAATGTGTGAAACCCTAAAAATACTAAACAAATGTTAATAGTGACAGTGGGGCTTCCCTGGTGGTGCAATGGTTGAGAGTCCGCCTGCCGATGCAGGGGACATGGGTTCGTGCCCCGGTCTGGGAAGATCCCACATGCCGCGGAGCGGCTGGGCCCGTGAGCCATGGCCGCTGAGCCTGCGCGTCTGGAGCCTGTGCTCCGCAACGGGAGAGGCCACAACAGTGAGAGGCCCGCGTAAAAAAAAAAAAAAAAAAAAATAATTAACAGTGATTTAATTTTTTTAGCTGTCTTGAAATACTCTAATAATTTCTAAAATTTAGCATAAGGTAACTCTTAATGTTTGAAAACAGGCCAACAAATTGATTGCAGATAGAAGATTCCTATTCCTATACAAACACTTCCCCTCATCATCTATGCCTCAAATATATTTTATTCTCTTAGTTCATTTTTCCAATAATGTTTTTCAGGGAGAGGAGTGCATTCTGCTCATTTAGATGACCTGGGTTGGTAGCATTTGTAACTCATGTATCTTTCCAACTGAAACTAAAGCAGGTTTAAGAAAACCTGGGTTCACACCATTGCTCAGCCAAGTTCAATCACTCCCTCAGGCACTCTGAGGAAGCACACAAGGATATTCCCTTCAGTAACTATAGTTGGACAGGAAGAGGGAAACACTTCTCAATAAGGAGAAAGAAAGGTGATTGATCTGACATACCTACAAATATCCTCCTCAAAAATACAATTCATATTTCTTTTTAAAATAAAAGATTAAAATAATCATATATTAACTTAGATAAACGAGGATCCCAACCTCTGTGAACTTAGAAAATCTAAACAATCTAGTAAAAATATTTCAAATGTAGGCACAAGAAAGTTTATGAATCTAAAGGAAAGTCTCCATTCAAAAAGTTTTATAAGAATTAAAGTAGTTCAAACTATTGGGAAAGATATATGGTTTTCCTGAACAAATTCCACCAACTAGGACTCTTTACTCCACATAATTTTAGACTCTGCCCAGAGCGCTCACTTTACGAGGAGGCAATTTCTTACTTTTTAAAAAGTATCATCTACTCAACCATTCACTCAACTGGCATTTAGGTTTTCATACCAGCCCTTCCTTTTATATTTTACCTGTTTTATATTCTTATTTTCATGTTTCCTAAATATACCAAGGGATGTAGATAATCCCTCAATCACTCTGCATTATTTCCTCTCACTTGGGCCAATTTGCTAAAATTCTAAGAGAGGACTTTTCCATTTGCACAACAGAGAAAAATACTAGCAAGATAAGCCATGAGGAAGTCATTATAAGAATCTTTTTTAAGGGTTGGCCAAATTTGCAGCCAGGAAAATTCTAGAATTCAATGAAAGTTTGATCATCCTATTGTTGAACACTTGGTTCAGTCTGATCTGACCTCTACATACCTTTCTTTGATTTCCTGAAGGGTTTTATTTATTCCTTATGAAACACTCCTCTACATCCTCCATCTCTGTAGCCATTATTTTCTTCTGTTAATTATTTATTTCTACCAGTTTATAATGACTTTCCCCAGACAAAGAACAAATTCACTGCACTAAAAAGAATCTTACTTTCTTATCTTACACTGAAGAAACTATATAGAATATATACAGCCATTTCCCTGTTACATGAAGAAAAGACTGTAGAATACATACTTTACTCTATTTCAGGACTTCCTACAAAGGAGAAAGTACTTTTTAAAAACTGTAAAACAGCTGACAATCTCTTGTACTCTCAAGTTAACTTTCCAGCTTTCCTATTTTTCCAGTTAAAACCTTCACTGATTAAAAAACTTGGTACCACTTTTAAAATATGTCCTTAATGCCAAAATCGATACCTAATTTTTAACCAATAGCTAAGAATTTTTATAAAACAAGTACGGCATATTTACAAGTGTCTAATATGGAGGTGTTACGGTATTAAAAATAAGTATTTACAACAGGAGGACAGAAATCCTAGTTCTAATCCCAGCACTTCTGACAACTAGATGTGGAACCTAAGATCAGCCACTGAATCTCTCTGGGCTCTCAGTTCCTTCATTAATATAATGTGAGCTTTCAACAAGGCACCTTTGATTCTACGATTCTAAGAAAAAAATGGCTTCAAGATAAAGTCCACTTTTCTACTAGTTTGAGCTACAACTATGGAAAGAATTACCTGAATTCTTTCATGTTTACTAAGTAGTAAAAATGTAGTAACCAATTCAAGTCTAGATACCATGATAGGCTGAGAAAAGGAAATTTACCTGATGAATAAACAAACATTTCAACAGGAGTACCAAAAGTATTTTCATATCTGTGTATTGTGGACAATACTAACATGGCCAAAGATTTTCATGGAATGATGTAAACTTTCTGTGGTTCAAAAATACTAGGATTAAAGGTTAACTCTTAGAGTTTTCAGAACTGGAGGATATGCAAAGAGTTAATCAACTAGCATATTGTTTTCACAAAAATTTTTCTAAAAAGGATTTAGAGACTTTTACAGCCAGAAACAATTAGGGAATACTTGTTTCACTATTTCCTTTAAACCAGAAGACGGCTATATATTTAAATAAAATTGCAATATGAAAGTCTGCTAAAAGCACTTTTTTTTGTTGTTTGTGCATTTTGTTTGTCACCCAATGTCATACTAACAACTCTGCATCTCATTCTAAAGCACATTATACGGCGCAATAAAATGAAAAAGACCATTTTTTGTTTCCCCAAGGGGGAAGTACTTCTGTTAAAAGCATCTTTTTATGAGACTACTCTTTCTGAATTACCAATAATGCAAACCAAAGAATTAGATACTGTACTCTAAAATTTAATATTTGTTCAATTCTTATTCATATCCTATAGACATCCCATGTGTACAGGTAAAAGTATGCTAAATGCTTAAACGTACTTAAGAACCTGAAAGATTGAACATTTCTGTCCTTCAATCAGTTGGCTGTCAGGTCATGAGCATTCATTTTGCAATAAAAGTTTTCCTGCCTTTCCTATTATTTTAACTCAGCTCAGTTAAGAAGAAATAGACTGGTCCACAAAGAAAATGGTCTGATTGTATATATTTTATCTTTAATAAGGCTAAACTAATTTCAAACACTGTAAGTATGTAAAATCAAGAACTAAAGAGTTTTTTGAAAAACTTAAAAACAGTGAACTATTTAAAACCACAATCACAAGTCTGAATATCAAGATCAGAGATGAATTAAGAAATGAAATTAAGCGCTTCCCTGGTGGCGCAGTGGTTGGGAGTCTGCCTGCCGACACAGGGGACACGGGTTCGTGCCCTGGTCCAGGAAGATCCCACAGGCCGCGGAGTGGCTGGGCCTGTGAGCTATGGCCACTGAGCCTGCGCATCCGGAGCCTGTGCTCTGCAACGGGAGAGGCCACAACAGTGAGAGGCCCGTGTACCGCAAAAAAAAAAAAAAAAAAAAATGAAATTAAGATGAAAGAAATCCATTATGTTTGTTTTTTAAACGTTTACCTAATACTTTACTACGACGTAATTCTATTTTCTCATAAGACCTAATAAGCATGTTTTCCCAAATAATTAAATGTGTGTAGAAACTGTTATACTGGATATCTAAACCACTATTAAATCTGTAAAAGGTAAAACCTAACCTTGAACATTTTTCTCCTTCTGATGTCCAACTAGTAATGGCCAGAAATAATGAGTTCTGATAGGAAAACCTTCTTCCTTCAGAGCCTTCATTAGAGCTTTTGCCAAATCTGAAAGAGACACCATAATATATTACAAAGCTACCTCAGCAAAACTTACTTATGTGGGTTTCAATTACGAGAATATAGTACCCATTTTTTTGGCTAGTAAAGCACAGTGGAGTGTGAACTGGAAAGGAGATGTGTGCATCTGGGCTTCCTTTAACTTCTTACAGTAGTCTTTAAGCTTCTCTGCAGGCTAGAAAAGAAAGGCACCACATCAGCTGAATCTGCAAATATCCTACCATTTGACCTTCTGCAAATATTCTACCACTTTTGAGATAAAAAATTTGAACTTCTCACCCTCTTTCTATCCAATAATCTTCCAACACAAAAACAAACTTCTCTTAATATTTATAGTTGGTCTAATCTCATAATACGTTCTCTTATTTTAAAGAATATTATTTCACTACCAATTACATTGTCTACAAAGAAAAAATGGACTATGTAAATACCGTATTCATAGTCACACAGTGTCGTAAAAAGAAACTGCCAAAGTCACTCAGACTGTCTTCCCTTGATATAGGACATGCTAATAAAATCTGCAATGCTGTATCTTCCAATTTTTCTGTGACTAAAAGCAAAATGAGGTTCATTGTATCTGGAAAGAAAACAAAGACATCTTTTGTTACCGATTTGAACAATATTTCTACACTGCTACCAATATGAAAGACAAACTTATGAACTACAAATACGAAAAGGATTTATCTGCCTACATGATAGTGAAACACTTCCAATCAAAACATTCCCACGTATTCATTCACTCAAGTTTTTCAGTTTATTAAGCTGACTTTAAAAGAATCCTATGTTCATCTACCACAATACCCTATTGTTAAAGAATGCCCTTTCCATCATGTAGAAATAGTAATTCTTATTTTTAGAAAAATCATGAAAGTAAAAATTGTAAAACTACCTGGAATATATCTTCTTTCATATGTAATTTTTTCCAAAATTTCTGAGACATATTGAGGATATCCAGCTTTACTGAAGCTAAAGATAATTTGCAATATATCGCGATCCATAAGGTAAAGATCAGACTTCTCCACTTTCTCCAGGGTCTATAGACAGTTCCAGAAATTAGAAGAACAAGTTAGACACAAGTTTGTTTTTTTTATTAAAGCTAAATAAATTAAAATACCAAGATTTTAAAAAATTAGAAACACATACCATCTAAAGGTTTAAGACTTCTTTTATGAAACAGAAAAACATTCTATTCCAACAATAACTGTTACATCAACACCAAAGTACTGAACTATAGTAAGAATTCTCTTTCAAGACTGTCTACAAGAGATATCTTTAAAAACATATAAACTACACTTTTCTGCATCCTGCAAAATGTAGCACAGTTTATACAAATGATTTTAAAGTATGTTTATTTATATAAGTCACACCTGTTTAACATGGTCAATGTCACCCTTCTCGGCATATGCATTCAACAGTGCTAGGTATGTGTCTGGACCAGGCTCAATTCCAGCCTCTTTCATCACTGTGAGAATATTTTCTGCATTCTCCATATCTCTGTAAGTTAATTCAAAGAAAATAAAATAGATTACCATAATACTGCCAAATGTCATATCATTTAATCTAGAAAGTATTACTTACGCTTATTAAAATTAAAATTCTTAAGTACCATTTAGAATCGTAACATCAGAAAAGAATAAATACATATTAAACTGGTAACAGATTTCTGAAATAATAAAGATCATAAACATCTCAAATTTTTATAGCTAACTTTTCCAAAAGAGAAACCAAATTAAATAATAATTACATAGACATTAAATAACGTGCCCTCTTTCACTTGGTATGCTGTGACTTAAATTTACCTTTTTAGGAAAGAATAACATTTAGTAAATTATTCTTCAAAAATAAAAATATTTTCCTGGTCACTAGCAGAGTAGTTAATAAACTTTACAAAGTCAGTTACCTTGGATCAAGTCCAATTTTTAAAACTGAAATCTTCAAATAAAAGTTTGATGAAACAGATAAATTTAAGAATAATTTATTTTAAGATGTGCATGTTCTACCACACACACTCAAGATTTTTTTTGAAAGATAAACGTAGTTTAAGAATTTTCCACAATAATTTTCTGTAATTTAAATCTCACTTGAAAATAAAACCTTAGGTGGAACATTACCCAGCTCTTGCATGCCCTGTAACAAGAGCACTGAATACTGCCTCTGTGACTGGAAGATCCTTAGTTTTCATAAATCCAAGAATCTTGCTGCAACAAAAGAGAAATAAAAATTCTTCTTGGAAATACACATGAAAAACACCTTTTACAACATGTGCACACAAAATTCCACTCCTTGAAGTTCTATCAATAGTCTTGAAGTACTCTTGTTAAAAACACTAGGTAAGTTTTAAAAATCTGATTGTTTCTTCTGTACTAATTAACCTTTAAAAAGCATAAAGTTTAGTGATTCATTTCATTAAAAATGAGATTGTACATTTCAATTTATTTATTTCCTAAACCCTCCATCCAAAAGTATTAATAAATTTTACATGAGCAGAGAAATGTCATAACTAATTTTATACAAATCACTGAAAAAAGAATATTATCAGTTTTATAAATGAATACAGTGTAAATGGTTAAGAACATTTACTTTTGGAAACAGCAATTAAAAAAAAAGTAAAGTCAGCTTTGTACCTCAACAATTTTAAACTTCTGCTCCAGTAAATGAAATTTTTAATTAAAATAGCAATTTTCAATTACACTTCCCCTTTTACAAAATTTTATATTTTATCTAAGTCATATGACCAAATTTGCTAGGTTAAAATACTTCTGAAATAATTTTCTTACTAAGTAGAAACTTAAAAAAAAAAGAATGAAAATATTCTAGGTTTACAAGACTTACAAATTTGTTCGCTTAAACATACATTCATAGAACTACATACCTGGCACCTTCAATATCTCCCATATTACAATAAGCAGCAATCAACCTTTGGTATGTCACCTGTCAATGAAATGGGCCAGTTAATACTGCCTAAAAATTCTTTTTTTCTGGGTAAAAATAAAAGTGAATATGACCAATGAACATTTATAATAGCAACTACTTACTCGATTTGGTTGAATGTTTGCTTTCTCCATTTTTTCCAAGAAGTCAGTTGGTGAAAATTTATACTCATTTTGAAGGTAGACTTTAAGCAAAGCATTATAGTGACTTACATCATACACAGTACCTACAAATGAAATTTAAATCAAATTTTTGGAAGAGCACTTAAAGTCATACCCTTTAACACAACTGAAATATGTGCACCTAAATGTAACAAACAAGGAGGGTAAAATGATCACTTCAGCATTATACCCCGTATTTAGACCCACCTATATAGAAATTCTGCCAGAACAGAGGAAACTAAGTACACAAGAGAATAATTACTGAATTAATGGACAGTTACAAGTAACTGCCTATTCAAGGATTAAAAGTTCTCTTACTTATGAAGCACAGTATTCCCTTCCTGTTAGAAAATGCTGACAAGACCCCTGTATTTTTTTTAACATATTTATTGGAGTATAATTGCTTTACAATGCTGTGTTAGTTTCTGCTTTATAACAAAGTGAATCAGCTTTACATATACATATATCCCCGTATCTCCTCCCTCTTGAGTCTCCCTCCCACCCTCCCTATCCCACCCCTCTAGGTGGTCACAAAGCATCAAGCTCATCTCACTGTGCTATGCGGCTGCTTCCCACTATCTATTTTACATTTGGTAGTATATGTAAGTCCATGCCAATCTCTCACTTCTTCCCAGCTTACCCTTCCCCCTCCCCATGTCCTCAAGTCCATTCTCTACATCTGTCTTTATTCCTGTCCTGCCCCTAGGTTCTTCAGAACCATTTTTTGTTTTATTTTTTTAGATTCCATATATATGTGTTAGCATACGGTATTTCTTTTTCTCTTTCTGACTTACTTCACTGTGTATGACAGTCTCTAGGTCCATCCACCTCAATACAAATAACTCAATTTCATTTCTTTTTATGGCTGACTAATATTCCATTGTACATATGTGCCACATCTTTATCCATTCATCTGTCAATGGACACTTAGGTTGCTTCCATGTCCTGGCTATTGTAAATAGTGCTGCAATGAACACTGTGGTACATGACTCTTTTTGAATTATGGTTTTCTCAGGGTATATGCCCAGTAGTGGGATTGCTGGGTCATATGGTAGTTCTATTTTTAGTTGTTTAAGGAACCTCCATACTGTTCTCCATAGTGGCTATATCAGTTTACATTCCCACCAACAGTGCAAGAGGGTTCCCTTTTCTCCACACCCTCTCCAGCATTTATTGTTTGTAGATTTTTTGATGATGGCCATTCTGGTGTGGGGTGATACCTCAATGTATTTTTGATTTGCATTTCTCTAATGATTAGTGATGTTGAGCATCTTTTCATGAGCTTGTTGGCAATTTGTATATCTTCTTTGGAGAAATATCTAGTTAGGTCTTCTGCCCATTTTTGGATTGGGTTGTTTGTTTTTTTGATATTGAGCTGCATGAGCTGCTTATAAATTTTGGAGATTAATCCTTTGTCAGTTGCTTCATTTGCAAATATTTTCTCCCATTCTGAGGGTTGTCTTTTGGTCTTGTTTATGGTTTCCTTTGCTGTGCAAAAGCTTTGAAGTTTCATTAGGTCCCATTTGGTTATTTTTGTTTTGATTTCCATTTCTCTAGGAGGTGGGTCAAAATGGATCTTGCTGTGATTTATGTCATAGAGTGTTCTGCCTATGTTTTCCTCTAAGAGTTTTATAATAGTAAGACCCCTACATTTAAAGTGGCTGAAAGATTTTTCCTTATAAAGCAGTCCTTGCCACATTACAGATACCCTGAGATGGATGAATTGTGACTGCAGTTGTTATATACAGGTAGGACTGTGCTAACAATTTTGCTTATTTACTAACCAGGCTACTCAGTGTTTGAAGGCTCCATTTCCACTCCATTTCTAGTTGCTGAACACCATTTCTAGTCTGCTATTGTTAATTACCTGTATTCCAATGCCCTTTGTTTTCTTTCTATGTTTTTTGTTTTTGTTTTTTTTTTTGCAGTATGCAGGCCTCTCACTGCTGTGGCCTCTCCCGTCGCGGAGCACAGGCTCCGGACGCGCAGGCTCAGCGGCCATGGCTCACGGGCCCAGCCACTCCGTGGCATGTGGGATCCCCCCGGACCAGGGCACAAACCCGTGTCCCCCGCATCGGCAGGCGGACTCTCAACCACTGCGCCACCAGGGAAGCCCTCTTTCTATGTTTATCTTGCCTAAGGCCATATCAATTAAGGTTACCACTCAGCCTTACCATACCAACGCACAACATGACATCAGGGTTACCATATCAATACAGTGCTAACATGTTTTACTAAATTATCAGGAATTAAATTTTATATCTTTATTCAACTGCCTGTGGCTACACAGGCCTGTGGTGTCAGTTTGACATTCAAAGCAGTAGAGTCCTGTTCTATTAAATTAAAACTTGTTTTTAACCTTAGACATGTAGTGTATTTACTATGTTTCAGGCACTGTACTAAGTGCTCTGCATACAGAGGTTGAATTACTCTTCACAACAGCTTTCAGGAAGGTACTGTTATCATCCCCATCTTACAGATTAGGAAAACTGACTCTTCCATTTACCCAAGGCCACAAGGCTAGTATATGACCATAAATTTGAATGTAGGTAGTCTGCCTTGAGAGCCCAATCTCTTAACCATTGTAATACTTTATACAGGGCCTTATAGGAAACCATATGCAAGTCCACATCTGTAATATAATTAGGCAACAGGGTTACCATGTAGTGTCTGAGAACTTTCAAAAAACCATCAACTCAAGCTGAACTCTTAACAATGGTTGGCTACAGCTCTAAGGCTGAGGAAGTTATATTCTATAATTTTATAAAGGTATTTACTCTAGTGTGCTGGAAAAGCTGAGGAAACTGCTGAAAATCCAGATAAGTAACATCTACTCTGGATTTTCATAGATTTTAGTCAAGATCAATGTTAACATAACTGGGTTTCATTTCTTTATTTCTGCCACATTGACATGGTTCTACAGATGACAAAAACGTTTCTGTGAAATTCAGTAAAAATTTTATCCCCATATTTACTATTATGTCTAGTTAATTTCATGGGTCATTTCTTGAAGAATAATTTTTTAAAAATACATAGTGTATCTTTCATAGAGTAAATTAAAATCTTTAAAATTTAAATTAAAAACTCAAAGTTTAGGGACATAATCCTAAAATATCTTACTTTAATAATCAAAAGCTATATAATAGCATTTCCTTATGTACCTTACCATATACCCTTATACCTCTAATACTATCTCATGGCTCTGGCTCTGCTGTCCATTACTTTTAATGTTTTAATATTATGTTCTTGTTCAATCTCATTATGTAATAATTTTGTAAATTGTCATCCACTTACATTTATCTTATACTTATTTTGTTCAAACCTGAAAGAATATCCTAAAATATTACTATTTTAGATAAAAGCCAGGTTTCTTGCTAGATTAGTGCTCATCCATTGGTGTATTTCGGATAATTATTCTCTCTTCCATGTATTACCTTGTGCTTGCCCACAGTAAAAGTTACCTGTCACTTTTCTGTCATCTCACAGGGCTTTTTATGTGTAGTTATGTTAATTAGCTTGGCATTTTACTGTTCAAGAAAAATATGGTGTCATCTGAAAACTTTAAGATGTCATTATATAGTCCCCTTCATTAAGATTATATAAATATATTAAATGTGGACCTGTCCTTAATACCAATACTTAAAAACATGTTTGCACTTTTTTGTTCAGAGTAGTTTTTATCCCTCCCTACCTTTGTCTCTAAACCAGAGTTCTAGTGATCAAAGTTTTTTGCAATCCCAAATAGATTAACAGCCTTTGTAAGAAATAGTTTTCTAAAAAAATTACATCTATCTTTTTCCAAAATGTGATTATTTTCTTAGAGAATTTTTTTTAAGTTAGATTTGACTGACTGGCCCCAAGAGTGGAACTGGGTGTCTGGGGAACATAGGTCAAAGCCTTTCACTATAAACTTTATTGAACCTTTTGCATTTGAACCATGTTAATATTAACAGATTTACTATTTAATGAAGTAGAATTTGAATTTTTTTGAAGTCAAGTTAAATTTGCTTGAACATTTTCTACAATTTCAACTATTACTACTTTAGTACCCAACATGTGCAAAACACTGGAAGGTTCATGACAAAGATCTAAATATGAATAAGATAAGATCATCAGCCTCCAAGAGAAGAATATCTATTAAAAAGACAAATTCAGGGACTTCCCTGGTGGCGCAGTTAAGAGTCCACTTGTCAGTACAGGAGACACAGGTTCAATCCCTGGTCCAGGAAGATCCCACATGCCGCGGAGCAACTAAGCTCGTGTGCCACAACTGCTGAGACCGCGTGCCATAACTACTGAAACCCACATGCCTAGAGCCCGTGCTCCGCAACAAGAAAACCCACCACAATGAGAAGTCCACACACCACAACACAGAGTAGCTGCCACTCACTGCAACTAGAGAAAGCCCGCGTGCAGCAACGAAGACCCAATGCAGCCAAAGAAAAAAAAAGACAAACTCACAATTCTAATGCAGGAAACTGATGAGACACTAATTGGGACTGGAGGTAAAACTCTAGAAAGGAGGGATTTAAATTATAGCTTGAAAAATGGATTGACTTAAAGAGTAAGAAACAAAAGAACACTCCAGAAAAGATAAATAACCTGAATAACAAAACTTAAGGAGACATATATTATCATGATGTGGCCAAGAAGTACACCAGAAGTAATTCTATTTTTAAAAATTTAGGGCTTCCCTGGTGGCACAGTGGTTTAGAGTCTGCCTGCCGATGCAGGGGACACGGGTTCGTGCCCCGGTCCGGGAAGATCCCACATGCCGCGGAGCGGTCGGGCCCATGAGCCATGGCCGCTGAGCCTGCGTGTCCGGAGCCTGTGCTCTGCAACAGGAGAGGCCACAACAGTGAGAGGCCCGCGTATCGAAAAAAAAAAAAAAAAAATTTAGCATATGGCAACATTGAAATGAGAGCCTATCATTTCCAGACTAAAGGGGACTAAAGAATCCCCTTTAGTCTGGAAAACTCAGTTCCAGTCTCGGATCTGTCACAGCTCATTCTGTAACTTTGGACATATTACCTAAGCTAAAAAAATCTCTTACAGCTTAAAAAAAGTCTGTGAACAAGAGTCACGGTGGCAATCTACCAGGTTTCTAACAATATTATTTCAACAACTAGTTAACAAGTGTAATAAGTTCAAAGCATTATTCTACTGGCAAAGAGAAAAACAAAGATGTTATGAATTCTACTCTCACAAAGGATATACAGTATAGAGAAAAGACATGTTTGTGAACAATTATAATACAAAGTAATGCGTGTCTATCTTTCTATTGAGGTATTAATGTTATGACTACTATGTAAGGGCTCTTTTCTATTTTAGAATATAACCATTCTCACAAATATTTCTCCCAGTTCAACATGTGTTTTTAAATTATGTGACTTACTGACATATAGATATTTCTAGTTTGCTTTGTTAAGATTTTCTTAAATCAGGAATGAACACTGAATTTTATCAAATGATCTTTTAAACTATTTTATTTTTTGAATAGGTACTATTCATAGCCCCAAAATGAAAAAGTATAAAAGAGTATAGGGGGGCTTCCCCGGTGGCGCAGTGGTTGAGGGTCCGCCTGCCGATGCAGGGGACATGGGTTCATGCCCCGGTCCGGGAAGATCCCACATGCCGTGGAGCGGCTGGGCCCGTGAGCCATGGCCGCTGAGCCTGTGCTCCACAACGGGAGAGGCCCATGTACGCAAAAAAAAAAAAAAAAAAAAAAAAAGAGTATAGGGTAATCAACTATAATTTTTTTAAAAAGTATACAGTAAAAATTGTATCTAGTGTTTATCATCCTTCCAGAAATATTTTAATATCATATGCACATACACATATAAACATTTTTCTTCAGAATGGTATCAAACTATACACTGTTATGCATCTTAATTTTTAATTATATTTTGGAGAAAACCCCACATTAGTATATGAAGAACTCCATTCTTTTAATGGTTGCACCGTATTCCATTTTACAGACACTCCATAATTTATTTAACCAAACCTCTAGTGAGGGACATTAGAGTTGGTTCCAATTTTTACTTTTGCAAACAAGCTACAATGAAGAATATCCTTTTGTACATGTGAGTATATCTATCTAAACTCTAACAAACAGACTATGTTGTACACCTCAAGTTAATATATTGTAAATCAACTGTACGTCAAAAGGAATTTTTTAAAGTATAAACATATTAAAACACTGAAATGCTTGATATGTTAATAAATTCTAACAAATAGAAATGCTTGGTCAAATAGTATGTGCACTTATAACTTTGACAGACTAAATGTCTTTCTACTTCGTTCTTTTTAACTTACCCTAAAAGTAATACTTGTTATGAAAAATTATTTTATTCTTAATGCCCCTAGATGTCGCTATAACTCACCAAATAAGTCATATCACAAAAAAATATGAATCAAGTAAAACCCTTCCATAAAACTGAACTACAGCATTTATGAAAAGAAATTCTTTTTTACTAAAAGAAAAAGTATCTACACCCTTCATACACATCATATATTCATACAATCATACCCAATTTCTGAAGTTTGTCCCATATCCTATGAGCAAATTCTGTTCTCTCTGAGAGCTTTAGTTCAGGCAAGAGAGAACCACAGCTGCGCAGCAGAAGCAAGGCTTGATTACCACCTCGGCTACCTATGAAAACAGGTTAACGTGTAATATTTAACATAGTAACAATACCATGCAGATAAATATCAAAACTTAAGTTGAAATCTGTAAATATTTTAAAATCTCCTGCCTCACTAAAGATAATATTAAAAGAGTACTCATAAATCAGAAAAATCCTATCCCAATCAACAAGTATCATTTACAATGTTACTACAAGTTTTTAAAACTGATCTGTTTTCTTAGGGAAGCTAAGGTTATAAATCTATACAATCTGCAAGACTACAAAGAACCTAGTGCTTACTGCAATAGAAAGGCTAAACTTCTCAGTATCTTATGAAAATAGTACAAAGCAGTACAATTAAAACCCAAGAATATCCAACTTAGGTTTATAATCCTCTACAAAATATTAACTTCCTTCTCCCTTTATCCACATGTCTCTGAAAGCCGACTTTAAAACAAAAACAAAAATAAACCACTTATTGCATGATTCCATTTATATAAAGTATCCAGGATAAGCAAATCTACAAGGAAGTACACTAGTGGTTGCCTAGGGCTGGAAGGGATGGAGGTCTGGGGACTGATGTTTAGGAGTATGGAGGTTTCTTTTGGGGGTGATAAAAGTGTTCTAAAATTGACTGCGGTGATAGCCGTACAACTCAATAAATCAAAGAGAGAAAATGATAAAAACTGTCTTTAAATGCAAGTTATTACTGATACTTCTTTAGTATCCCTCATCATTAGATTCTACAGCTTAATGTGACTGAAATCATGGATGGGCTTTGGGAAGCTGGTGAATGCTCTCAAACTATATACAAAATTATGTGTGTGGCTTGCACGTGGGCTTTTGTGTGAGCGTGTGTGGTTAGGGTTTTTTTTTGGGGGGGGTGTTGAGGGCAAGTTTCTATCAGATTATCAAAGTTGCATAAGTGACTCAAATAAATTTTAATAGCTAAGTGAAAATGAAAGGGAAATAGTGATGATCAGTCTTTCTGGGAATTTGTCATATGTGATTATCTTAGGGAAAGCAGACACTATACAACAGAAGAAAAACTAATATCTTCCAAGAAAATTTACCACTCAAAGTGATTCCTTCATAAACTGTGGGAGAAGACCATTTTTATTTGCTGATTTTGAAATAAACATGCAAAACAAAATGTTTTACTCAAAACTTTGCTCTGATGAGTTGGAAAAACAGATCACAATCATAACATAAAATCATGAATAGAAATAACAAAATTTGAAGTATCAAGTAATGTGCTCTATAATGAGCTTACCACCAAACCACTACTTAAGTTCAACTTTTTTAACAGAAAATCTTGAAATACCTGAGTGGCAGGTGTTATCAAAGACTTTTTGTAGAAGAGTCTTAGGGATGCGGCCAGTTCTTCGGACAGAATTATCTAGCCTCATTAGAGCCCAATCAAACTGACTGGTATTCCTTCTATGAGAAGAAGTGGCCTCTTCTTGAAGATAATTCTTTTTTTCAGCAGCAATGGCATACAGCCTGGCTTGGCTCAGTAGCGCTCTACAAAATGAAAGACAATTAGAAATAAACTATGTCAACTACTAACCACATAGGTCATCTTTGTGAGTAAAATTTATACAAAGCTTTCTTATTAGTTACTAAATACCTAAATTCAAAGCACAATAGCAAAAATGCACAGAGAAGTATAAATTGGTAGGGAAGAAAGTTTTGACCTTTGCTTTAAATGAAGTCACATGCACATAAATTGCATGCAAATTAACCTCTTGAATAACTGTTTGACAATATCTGGATCACTTTTCACATGGAATCAACTCAAACTAAGACAATAATACAGTATGTTTTAAGTGTTTTTAAATCTCCCTTAACCAAAACCAAGTCAGTGAAGGAAAATGAAGATTATGCTACAAAGCTCTTCTCACCTCTGCAAATGAGACAAGAGATCTAAAATATATCTAAAATTCTGAAGAATTCTAAAGCAGTCTTCAAATGCTTTCCAGGTGTTGCTTATTATGAATTATTAAGAAGACCAATTGCCAAGTTAAAATTATAAATTTTAAAGGATCATTAACAATGAAAGAATTTCCCATCTTTCTAAATAAATCTGAAACATTTTATAGTGATGTTTCAACTCTCAATTCATATGTCAAAATGCTAACTGTATACTTTTCTAATCATTTTAACAACTGCAACCAACAAATATAAAACTAGATTTCTGCTGTTAAACATCATTAATTTGGGGAAAGTCAAAAGGAAAAAAAATTAAGGTCAGACTAGTACATGTGTACAAAAAGCAAACAACCTTTAAACCATTCAACATTTTAATAAAAGAGGTCTAGCATGCAGACCAAACGCTCCAAAACGTGAAATCAGAGGTATTCTACGCTGTAGAAATAGGCTCTACCTGATTTAACAAACATCAAACTTAGAAATAATCCTTATGTGTGAAGGAAACCCTGTCATAAATCTTTGAATTGAATTTAAACTCTTTCTGTGCATTCAAATCTCACACAAAATTATCTAATTCTCAGAGATTTACATCTTTACCCCCAAATATCTTAGACTTTTCAGAAGTAGCCAGTAAGTATAACTAAATAATACTAAGTATATAGTAACTAAGTATAATGTAAAAACACTCTACTTACTAATTTGAGAATGCGTTTAGGATGACAATCACATTTTTCTAGCATGTGCACATTTTTTACCACAATTACCAAAATAAATATTTACATACTAGTGAGTTTAAAAATAAAATTGTTGACTTCCTATTCTATGTTATTAACCTGGAAAACCAGTCACAAAACTGAATGATTAAGTACCTGATGTTACATTAAAGAAAGCTACACCAGTAGTTTCACAACAAGGTTATGTAAAACACAGAGGCAGTAACTGATACTCGACTAGAAATTCTACCACTGTGACCTGGGACAAATCACTCTGGCCATCAATGATTCCACCTATGTAAATCAGTAGACTGGAAAACAATGGAAAAAATCAAAATAGTAACTAAACAAGACAATGTCTTATCTTGTTTAGTTAAGAAGCCTAATGATCAGCACTTGCAGATGGCTAATTGATTAAAGTTAGTTAAATGAACTGAATTAATTAAATGCTAGATTTTTACCTATAAACCACAGAAGATACATGCCTACATATACTTATCCCTTATTTTTAAAAGTTTTCTCTGGCTGTTTGTCTGGCTGTTACTAACCTATGCCCTTGTTAGTCAGGCAAACACAAAATATTATTTTAAATCACCCAGAACAATGTGTCAGGTTCAGGAGAGTGTGCAATAATATTGTTCAACAATGAAAGCTAATAACATAAGAGATTTCAAAATTGTAGTGAAGTGTATTTGTCAATGTTTTTTACACAACCCAAATCTGATAAACTGTGAAGGGGCATAAAAATAAAACCTCTGTTTAAAATGCAGTTTTAAAATGTAAGATCAGGGACTTCGCTGGTAGTCCAGTGGGTAAAACTCTGCACTCCCAATGCAGGGGGCCCGAGTTCGATCCCTGGTCAGGGAACTAGATCCCACATGCATGCCGCAACTAAGAGTCCACATGCCACAACCAAGACCCTGTGCAGCCAAAATAAATAAATAAATATTAAAAAATAAAATAAAATGTAAGATCAAACAAACACAAATAAAATCCAGGCAGAAAACAGAGACGTTAATAAACCAGCACTGCATGCTGAACATTCTAAAGCTAATTTTTCTCACAAAATAAATCTTTAATGCTGCTAAGTCTCCTTCACGCATGTTTGGCTTTAATTAGTTAAGTCAAAATATGAATCTACTATAAAATAAACTGGGGAGGGAAAGAGTTACATATTTAAGTCAAAGGATTCTTCCCTCTTCAAAAGGATTCTCCAGGGCTTCCCTGGTGGCGCAGTGGTTGAGAGTCCGCCTGCCGATGCAGGGACACAGGTTCGTACCCCGGTCCGGGAAGATCCCACATGCCGCGGAGCGGCTGGGCCCGTGAGCCGTGGCCGCTGAGCCTGCGTGTCCGGAGCCTGTGCTCCGCAATGGGGGAGGCCACAACAGTGAGAGGCCCGCATACCACAAAAAAAAAAAAAAAAAAAAAGATTCTCCAGTGCTTCCTCACATGGCAGCGCTTTCTACATTTCTTATTTGACACAGAATTTATTTTTAAATTCACTTGAACACACCCTGAAGGAAAAAGGGTGTGTTCACAGCCTAGAACGATAGGTATGTTGTGATAGAAAGGAAAGGAAAGAACAAGTGCAGGGGTTAAGGTGGGTCCACGCAAGGTAGGAACCTAACCATCAGGCCTGAACAAGCTGGAATGCACTGCCTCCAAAACCTGATGACCAAGTGATGTAAACACATAAGGGAAAATTATTTTATTTCACCCAAGTGTCATAAATGGCTCCTTTATATTTTTGAGTTAAATTTCTCAGGTTCCCTCCTGAGACTCCAGCACTCACAACCAACTTCCAGGTTACCCATGAATTTTCTCTGGCAAAATCTGGCATTTAAAAAGTTATTTTTCTCAGGTTTTGTTGTTTTTTTATAATGGGTGCTAGTGTTTTTTGACTCTTTAGTGAAAAAAATAATGATTTTATAGTTGAGCGTCCATATTTCAAAAAGGTACAAGGACTAGATTATTATAAACAGGCTTCCATGGGTTCCCTAATTAACAGGCTCCCCTATTAAGCCTGTCACTTTGAAAAATCAATGCCTTACTTTTTCAAGGCATTTTTAAGTTTACAGAAAAACTGTCCAGAAAGTACGGAGTTCCCATGTATTAGACCCTCTTCCCCCTCCACCTAATTTCCTCTATTAACATTCTGTATTAGTGTGGTACATTCATTACAAATGATGACCAATATTGATACATTTTTATTAGCTAAGGTCTATAGTATACAAAAATGTTCACGCTCTGTGTGTACATATCTATGGGCTTTGACAAATACATGACATGCATTACAGAACCACAGAATATTTCACTGCCCTCAAAATGCCCTGTGTTCCACCTAACTCATCCCTTCCCCCTCCTCCTGAACCCCTAGCAACCACTTTTTACTTGTCTTGTTTTGCCTTTTCCAGAATGTCATATAGTTGAATCATACAGGACGTAATCTTTTTCAGATTGGCTTCTTTCACCTAGCAATACACATTTAAGGTTCCCCTGTGTCTTTTCATGGCTTGATAGTTCATTTTTTTTAGTGCTGAATAACATTCCACTGTATGGATGTACCACAATTTGCTTATCAGTTCACCTACTGAAGGACATACTAGTCGCTTCCAATTTTGGGCAATTATGAATAAAGCTACTGTAAACATGTATGTGCAGGTTTTTGTGTGGACAGAAATCTTCAACTCATTTGGGTAAATATCTAGGAGTGTGACTGCTGGATCATATGGTAAGCTTATGTTTATTTATCTTTGTAAGAAACCGTCAAACTATCTTCCAAAATGCCTGTACCATTTTGCATCCCCACTAGCAATAAATGAGAGTTCCTACTGCCCCACATCTCACCACAGATGCCATAGGTGTTTTAGCCATTCTAACATGCACGTAGTGGTATCTAACTGTTGTTTTAATTTGCAATTCCCTAATGACATATGATATGAGCATCTTCTCATATGCTTATTTGCCTTCAGTATTTCTTTGGTGAACTGTTCAGATGTGCTAATTTCTCAACTAGGTCATTAAGTTTTCTCATTGTTGAGTTTTAAAGAGTTCTTTGTATGTTTTGGATAGTCTCAGTGTTTATTTCTTTCAAGTAAACTTTTTATTGAACTGTTTTTCATTCCTTTTAAACTCTGAATATACACCAAACTAATCACATACATTTTTAAAACTCTCCCTTCCCTTTTCTCTTCTTCCTTTTTCACTGCTATTATGAGCCAATTGGGCATCACTCTAGAGCTATCAGAGTTTAAAGATACAGCGATAGAATAGGTATAGTCAGTAGCTAATGTTTATTACGCATTTAAGACATGCAAGGTAATAGAAAATTAGGACTATAATCTTGACTTTACAGATAAGAAAAGTGAAGTAACTTGCCCAAAGTCACAGTAAAAGCTAGTTAAATGACAGGACCTGTACCTGTACATCGGTAATTTCATTCTGAAATGAGCTCAACATGGCGGAAGGGCATCAAGGAAACTAATCTGGCTGCAACAGGCAGTTCACACTGGAAAGTGGTAAAAATTAAACCGAGGCAGGGAATGTGAGACGAGATAAGGGAAAGTCTACAATGGCTGATAACGACAGGATTTGGATTTTATGACATGCTTATAAAATACAAGACTGATTTTCACAATGCTGCTCTCACAGAAGCATATTTTGCTGAACTATTCTGTAGGCAATAGGTATCCAAATTTCTCTTATGTTCTCACCAATCCCTTATTTTAACTATTCTACTTGAGTTTTCTTTATTTAGTCTGTTGATATGGTTGATTACATCAATTGACTATTCAAACCTTGAACCAGGCTTGCACACCTGGAATAAACCCAACTTGGTTGAACAATATAATTATTTTATACATTTTATGTATATACTGATTCCAATTAAGTTTAACATGTTAAAAATTCAAAAAACAATGACTCCTCCTAAAAGTGGTTGGTATTCCTTTCAAATTTCTTCACTGCTACTGACTACACCATCTTTACATTGTTCCCTCAAGCTCAAAATCTTAGGATAATTGCTCAATCCCTCTCATCCTTCACAGCGCATCTCTTGAGCCCTCAGATACCTCTTTATTTCTGAGTTCCTTGTTCAATCCAGAACACATGGATTTTTGCAACAACACTCATATTAGTTTCTCAGGCTTCAGCTTTTCTTCATACAACTGCCAGATCAATCTCCCCCAAAACCGTCTCATGCCACTGCCTTTTTAGGATCCTATAACTGTTTTTTTTACTTTTATCACAACACCTAAATTCTTTCATTTATTGATTCAAAGAAGATTTATTAAGCACCTTCTATGTATAAAGCACTGTGCTAGGATCAGCCTTTCTACTTATCTAGTAAGTAAACCTGATAGTCAATTAGTTAAACTTAAAAAACAAAACAACAAAACCCACGAGTTGTGTTAAGTTCTATGACTCCAATGAAACAACAGTAGGGTTCTACTTTGGATTAAATGTACAAAGATGATGACACTCAAAATTTTTAACTAAGGATGAAAAGCAGCAGCCATACAGATATCAGAGGATGAGTATTCTAGGCCAAGTAGAACAGTCAGTAGACCAAGTGCGTGAGCAACAGATGGTATGAGATTGGAGAGGAAGGCTGGGCTAGATCATGGAGGATTGTGAAGGTAAGGAGTCTGGATTTTATTCTAGATACAGATTTCATTCCAAGTACAAAACTGTATATAACCCTACTGAAGGTTTTGTAAGCAGGGGTTGTGGTATGATCTATTTCTGTTTAGAAAAGATCAGTCTAGCTGCAGGGTGGACCAAAAATTAGACAGCAGCAAGAATTTAATAGAGATACCATTTAGGAAGCTGTTGCAGCAGTCCAAGTGAGAGACTGAAGCTTAGAGGGTGGGCGCGGAGATGAGAATCACCAAGGCTCCCACCTGATTTAACTGCAAATTCCAGGCAACAAGTCTTGCCAGTACAATTTGTTAATTCTCACTTCCATGTAATACAGAAAAATTCATGTAAAAGAGCCCTACAGAGTCTCGATTAATCCTCTGTATACATCTTAACGTATTATGTATCATTTTCATAACACTTGATAAGCACAAGCTTAGAGACAAAAACAGAAGGCTCCATGGCATAGTGGAAACACACCAGCTTTCAGAGTGTAGGCTTGAATGTAAAAATGTAAAATGGTTATTGGGATAAGGAGGGGAAATTTTGGCAATTACTCCTAATTTTGGTCCTTAAAATTCTTTAGAGTCAAATTTAACAGGAATATTTTATGTGTTTAAAAAAATTAAGAATTTCCAACATGGCCCCTAACTGTAAAGTCTATATTATAAGGAGAAAAGAAAGAAGCTTAAGAACAGAAGAGCTTGTACTGAGAAGTCTAGTATTCCAAATTTGCTAACACCAGACTCCATAGAAACCTAGATTCCAATAAGAAATGTCTAACATATTCTTTTTATATCTGTTGCCATGTTTCCTGGGAACTATCACTAATTATAAGCCAAAAGTCTCTAATTATATATATAAAAAAAAAGGATAAATGGTTAGCCATTATGCAAAATTTAGGCCATTCAAGACATTCTCATTGGAAGGGGAAAAAAACAAACAAACAGACTGTCCTGATTTCAGGCTCTGCCATTTCTAAGATATGTAACTTTGGCCAAGTTACCACAACTCTCTCTGAGCCTGTAAAATCTCAGAGATAATAGTACTCACCGCACAGGAGTATCACAAAGACTGAGATAATGCAGTGTTTCCCAAAATATTGCACTTCTGCCAGGAAAATGGTTTTAGATAGCATGTAGACAAAGACTTTCTATTTCTGTAGTTTTATTTACTTCAATAAATAGTTTAAAATAACTATTGCATCTAGCTCTTTATCTTCCTAGAATTCTTGCTTAAAACAAAATTAAGTTATAAAATGTCAGTTTAAACCTAAACCCAATGAAAAGAAAAATGCTAAACATAAATAGTTTAGGTAGTACTAGATTTGGCAAAAAAATGTGAAGGCAGTACACAAATGCCCAAGGTCTGGGCAACACTGAGAAAAGTATACATAAAGGACCCAGCAAATTAAGCATAATAAATATTAACTACATTATTTCTTCTTTTTACAGTGAATTAGCAGAAAGTACAAGACTTATTTTAAAAGGCCTACTGAAATCCAAGCTATGCTGTTTAACAGGTACGTGACTCTGGGAAAGGTATTTGGTTTAAGCATTAGTTCCCTCAAGTGAGAAAAAGTACCTATCTTGTAAAGATCACATAAAAAATAAGATTCCTAACAAAAGAGTGCTCAATAAATAGTTCTTATTATAGAAGGTACTCAATAAATATCTGCTGTTTGATCTTTAAAAAAATCTTTTGTAAAGCTGTCACAATGAACTTTCTCCCTGAAAAATTCTCCCTGAATTTTCCAAGACCTCAGTTCTCCGAAAACTCTTGCCCAGCTAAGCTGTCCCCCAAACACTGCTTTATGCTCTACGTTAAGTCACAGAACTTCAGAGTAAAAAAGTCACTTGCAACCCTTCTACACTTGGTAACAGTCTTCTGACTTGAAACACCAATGCCATTCCTTTCCACCTATCCAGATGTCCCCTCCATCTCAGGCTCCTCCAGTCCAAAGGGATGTCTCCTTTGTCTCAGCTATGACAGGAACTAACAAGAGTCAGTTACCCAGGCTGGGACCTTAGATGTAACGTGGAGCAAGATACTCTGTAGAATCTATCAATATAAAGCAAGAGTGGGATAGACTAGATTATTCTAGAGATGCCCTCCAGAGTTTACATTCTGAGATCTTATCATGTGCTTACTTACTTGTGATAGTCTCTAATTCCTCAATTTATACTGTATTATGTATTGCCTTTTTTAAAAAATGTTTTTATGTCCATAAGTAATCCCTTTAGCACCTAAAACACAACATATTCAAAGCACTTGGGAACTGAGAATCACAGCATCTGCAGTTGAATCCCAACTGGAGATCCTGGATAAATTACTTCACCCTTCTAAACCTCAGTTTCCTAACTTGTAATATCAACCCACAGAAGATGAAACGTGTGTGTGATAAATTCATACAAACACAGTTTGACAATGGTAAAGATCTACCCCAAAGGTACTATTATTTATCCTAATCTCCAAATCAATTCTTCCTAATTCTAACATTCTCGCCAAGCTCCTGTTCTCTTTCCTTCAGAAAAGGAAGTATCTTTTCTTCAGTTCTGCACCACCTAGTTGTGGCCCTATTAAGCCTAATCTGCAGTATGTATCAATGTTGTTCCTCACTGGTCTATCTATCCCCAGTCCTTATTTCTCCTAGGGTCTTTGTAAACTTTGTCAAGAACTGTACTTCTCAAAAGCCTCCAACGGCTTCTGACCAACTTTCTAATCAACGCTGGTAGCTTTAAGAAATTGATTGGGGACTTCCCTGGTGGTGTAGTGGTTAAGAATCCGCCTACCAATGCAGGGGACACAGGGTCGAGCCCTGGTCCGGGAAGATCCCACATGCCATGGAGCAACTAAGCCTGTGTGCCACAACTCCTGAAGCCCGCGTGCCTACAGCCTGTGCTCCACAACAAGAGAAGCCACCGCAGTGAGAAGCCCGCGCACCCACAACCAAGAGTAGCCACTGCTCGCTGCAACTAGAGAAAGCCCACGTGCAGCAACAAAGACCCAACGCAGCCAAAAATAAATTATTTTTTTAAAAAAAGAAATTGATTGACTTTTGCAGTATCAACTTCCACTACATCCCACCCCACGTAGACACACAGGATAAAAGTATGGCCTCCAAGTTTCTTCCTCCTCTTTCTTCCCCTGGAACATTCTGACTACTCATTACCACATGGCCTCTTAAACTTGAGCAATCCCCTACCACAAAACAAATGTTTCTTTCCTTCTTCTCTCTGAAATGCCACAGTATTATATTCCTCTCTATGGATAGCACATACATAACATGTTGTACACGTGCCTATCACAGTCCTCTGTAATTGATAAACTTAAACCCACAGGGAGCAGAGGCTGAATCGCAACTCCAAAGGACCCAGACAGACTTTTAAGATGTGCTGAGAACGTTTTTTTAATGAGAGGTAAACAAGGAAAAGTTTTCTCTCCTTTCAGTTTTAGAAGTCACATCATTGTGTCATAGGGCAATATGTGCTCTTCACCTTTAAGATAATCATCAATCCAGATCCGCTTCCAAACTGATTTAACTCAAAGCTTACCTTTCCTCTGAAGCACCTAAGTATTAATAAATTCTAATAATTTCACTCAATAATACTCATCTGTCCTTCTCAGACATTCCTAGAAATCAAGATCAGGGTGAATTTGTGGATATCCACTGCACTACATGAATGGGTTAAGTACCCCTTCAAACTCCTTTGCATCCCATAAATATTCCTTCCTCAATATCTAAGATTTTCATTGATTTACTCAACAAACATTTGACATCTACTATATGCCACAAAGTCAGACACCAGGGGAGGCAAAAAGAGTAAGACAAAGTCCCTGCCTTCAAGGAACCTTCAACCAGGTCTGGAGTGCTGGTGGGTACACATGCAATAGTGTTAATGGGTGCTTTAGTGATTCCGGATCTGAGAGAAAGCACAAGAAGGGAGTGGTCAAAGGGAGAAGCCAGCAACAGAGATTAAACAGAGAAGAGGAGACACATCCCAACAATGAACATCACAGTCAAAGGTAAAGAGATGTGCAACGTGCTCCATCAAAGCCTTGCTGGTTCACAGACCAGCAGCACCTTTATCATCTGAGGGCCTGTTAAAAATGCAGAATCTCAGTCCCCTACCTATACCTACAAAGTCAGAATCCACATTTTCAGAGGATCCCCAGGGAATTCTTATGCTCATTACGGTTTCAGAAGCCCTGCTGTGGAGGACTCTGAAGTAGAGTTTGAGATGGCTAGCACAGAGGACACCATAGGAATGAACTCACAAGAAGTGAGGCTCCAGAGGCATCTCCAGATCATGAAGCACCTTATCCTGGAACAAATGGAGCCACCACAGCGTCTAATTCTTCAGTAGGAAAATGACAAGATCAAATTACCAGGGTAACTACAGAATAAAGTAGGGGTTGGAAGAAGAGGGAAATCATTCCAGATGAAGTAGCTCTAACAGAACTTAATCATTTGTGCAATCAATACATAGGAGGGAGGATGGGAACAGGGAAGTGTCAAAGAAATATGAATGAAAAATCTCTATAAAGCTGACAGAAATAGCAACATTCACTAAAACAGGGGACGCACGAGGAACAGACTTGGGAGGAAATATGAATACAGTTTGATATTTTCTTTTTTTTTTTTTAATTTTTAAAATTGAAGTATAGGGCTTCCTGGTGGCGCAGTGGTTGAGAGTCCGCCTGCCGATGCAGGGGACACGGGTTCATGCCCCGGTCTGGGAAGATCCCACATGCCGCGGAGTGGCTGGGCCCGTGAGCCATGGCCACTGAGCCTGCGCGTCCAGAGCCTGTGCTCCGCAACGGGAGAGGCCACAACAGTGAGAGGCCCGCGTACCACAAAAAAAAAAAAAAAAAAAAACAATTGAAGTATAGTTGACTTACAATGTTGTGTTAGTTTCTGGTGTACAGCAAAGTGATGAATCCAGTTTAAGATATATGGGTTTGAAGTACCTATAGGTCAACAAGTGGAGGTGCCTAGTAGCAGGCAGGCACCTCCAGGAGGGAAAATATTGCCATCATCAGATAGGCAGGTATCAGCTGATGCCCTAAAAATGGAAGAGGTCGCCCAAAGGGAATGAAAAAAAATGAGAAAACAAAAGGACTAAGGACAACCACCGCCACCCCCCAAAGATATCAGCATTTAAGAGATGAACAGAGGAAAAAGGATGCAACAAAATGAGAAAAATTCTAAAGAGAATAAAATCAAGAAAGAGTGGTGTCATCTTCAATGCCAATAAAAGGGTTTCATTAAGGGGGAAATGGGAGACAGTAATGCCAGAGGTCAAGGCCTTAAGAGTGGATCTGGGGGCTTCCCTGGTGGCGCAGTGATTAAGAATCTGCCTGCCAATGCAGGGGGCACGGGTTGGAGCCCTGGTCCGGGAAGATCCCACATGCTGTGGAGCAACTAAGCCCATGTGCCACAACTATTGAGCCTGCCCTCTAGAGCTCATGAGCCACAGCTACTGAGTCCGCGTGCCACAACTACTGAAGCCCGCGCTCCACAACAAGAGAAGCCACTGCAATGAGAAGGCCGCACACTGTGACGAAGAGTAGCCCCCACTCACCGCAACCAGAGAAAGCCTGTGCACAGCAACAATGACCCAACGCAGCCAAAAATAAAAAAATTTATATTAAAAAAACCAAGAGTGGATCTGGTTATTAAGAAGTCCCTTAAAAAAATTAAATGAAATAAACTTACATCTCACACATGCCTAATTTTAAAAGCACCCTCTCTCTCTCTCTGTATATATATATACACACATCTCAATGGCTCTCTGTGGGTAATAGAATTAAGAGTGATTTTTAGTTTATTGCTTTCCCCCCCAATATTTTGCAATTGTTCCTGAAGGCACATAAGTTCTAAAATTTAAAAATACATGATAAAAAGCTAATAAATAAAACTGATGGCTATTCCCAGTGGTGTGACTGCAGTGGGTCAAAGAGCGAATTCGAAGTGAAGAAATGAAGGAGACAGGAGTACAGACAGGAAGAAGAGACTGGGGAGCATGTGGAGTTAAGTCCAGTTTCAGGAAAGGTTTTGTTTTTCAGGTGGGAAAGATGTGAGCATGCTTACAGGCTGTGGGTAGGAAACTGTATAGAAAATATTCAGAGTCCAGAAGAACAAGAAAACAAACACTTCTTTACTGCCTGCTATGAGCTGAGCACACAATGGTGAACAAGACTAAGTTCTAAGGAAACAAGCAGCGGGCAGATAAATAATATCAGACAAGTGAGACATGCCGTGATACAACTAAAATAGGGTTTGCACTGAGTGTTGAGGTTAGGCCTCTCTGAAGAGATAGCATTTAAGTTGAGTCCTGAATGACAAGAAATGAGCTTTAAAAGAAGAGGGAAAGGCCTTGTTACCTCTACTTCACAGACAACGAACTGAGGATCAAAAAGGTTAGGTAAGGTTATGCAGCAAGTAAATGGAACCCAGGTCTGATGAGCAGACCAACATCCTCTCTACTAGATTGTGTTCCCCCTACTGTTTTCCTCAAATGCAACAGCGAAGATGAACTGTAACATCGACCCTCCCCTGGCCTCACAGGGATGTTAAGGACTAGAAAAATATAAATCATTGGCACAACTTTCTCAAAAGAACCTCTCTGAAAGCCAAGAAGTGTAGATCTGTGAAAGCAGAGGCACAACTTCTAAAGGTTAACTGTTCAGGCCTAATGAGAAAATTCAGGTAGGCTCCAAGTCATAAGCAGACTACATTCCAAAGATGTATAACTAAGTTGCTAAGAAGTCATAAAACATTTCCTCCATGTAATTCTACACATAAAGTAGGTTTCCAAGCAGGACCACAAAAAATCCACGCAATCACAGCTATTACTGTTACTATTATAGTAACTAATACAGCATTTACGAGGAACCAGGCCCTATATTAAGAGCTTTATATAGATAACCTCATGCAATGTCACCAACACTATTACTACTCCCGTCTTATAACTAAAGAAACTGAGGCCTGTCAACGTTACGTAACTTGTCCAGTGGCATAATGCAAATAGAGAAGCCCACAGTCCAGCCCTGGCCTATTCCAGATCCTCAGCTCTTAGTCCTTATGCTGTCTCCCAAAGTACCTCTATTCATAAACACTCGTCTTTCAAAATCAGTTTTTCTTCAACTCTAAAACCTCAGTGCCCATCTACCCTTCTCAGGAGATCAGAATACTACTCAAACGTAAAATAAATAGCTAGTGGGAAGCAGCCGCATAGCACAGGGAGATCAGCTTGGTGCTTTGTGCCCACCTAGAGGGGTGGGATAGGGAGGGTGGGAGGGAGACGCAAGAGGGAAGAGATATGGGAACGTGTGTGTGTATGGCTGATTCACTTTGTTACAAAGCAGAAACTGACACACCATTGTAGAGCAATTATACTCCAATAAAGATGTAAAAAAAAAAATACTACTCAAATTAACACCTTCATCAAGCTTCCTTATCCTCTCCTTGGCAAAGTCTATACCAAACTTACCCCCTGATAAACCTCAATCCATGAGAGCATTTATTCACACATTTGACACCCACTGAGAACTTAATTTGCCTTTGCACCCCCAGTTCCCACGGAGTGCCTAGAATGTGTCCACTTATACATTCACTGACATTTACAGAGTCTACTGTCCCGACTCCCAACCCGCTGCACATCTTCGTAAATACTGAAGTAAACTCCACTGAAGAAAACGGAGGCAAAAGCCCACACTGATGATAATTAAACTTCCACCTCTAAATTACCCTTTGCTCACCCAAAATTCCCAACCTATCCTCCCTCCAAAAAGAAAGCTCTCAAAATTTAAATCGTAGATGGTTACTAAGCACCAATAACGCTTGCACGTGGGACAACACCCGAGCCGGTCAATCATAGAAGAGTAACACTTGACCCCCTGCAGCAGCCTTCAAAGCCCCTCTCAGCTTCTTAGGACGTCGATAACCCGAGGGCAGGATGACCGAGTCCGAGGCGGCGATGGCAGGATCCATGACGGAAGCAAGCCACGTCCGTGGCCATAACCTTCGAAGGCGACCAACCCTGTCACCCTAAACCCCCCAGTGAGGAGCGTGATACGAGGCCCGGGGACGCCTAGCCCTGGAGCAGCGAGGAGAGTGTGGAAAGAGCACAAGTGGGACCCGGCCCTCGCCCACGTCCACGACCCCGAGGAACTGCCGCGCTGCAGGCGGGCTGAGAAAGCGGCCGGGCACTCACCCGGCGACGCGCCCGGCGCGAGCGGCGTGAGGACAGAAGGCGGCGTGCGGCCGCCTCGGGCCGCCCGCTAGAAGGCGCAGGGAGAGCGGGAGGTGCGGGGCCGCCCCAGCGCGGAGGAGCCAGCGGGCCGGTCTCAGCAAGGCCGCCATGGCTCCGCCGTCCCCACCGTAGGCTGCACGCTGGGCAAGGATGGGGGAGCACGTGACCGCGGGGTCGTCCGGCGCGGGAGAGACCAAAGGCCGGGCGCGCCAGACGTAGGGGGAGGCACGTGTTGTTATAACTTGGAAGATTGAAAAACCTGTTTCTCCCAGGACATATGATCCCCACGAGATATGTGCATTACAAGGTAGCTTGATATATCATTCCAGGGAGCGTCTCTTTCAGTTCTCTTTCCTTCACGTCAGCATGTTCAGTCTCTCCACCCCTTCACTTTTCAGTTGGTAGAGTCGGAAGAGGTCGACTCCTCCCAGGTTCGCGCAAGGGCTTGCGGGGGGCCAACTAGCGAGAACACCCGGGAACTCTCGAGAAGAGCCGACTGTGAAGAACCCGGAGTGTGGGACTTTTATCTGCAGAGTGCGGGAGTTGTAGCCAACGTTACGCGGTTCCCGCTCCAAGCCGAAGATGCCGCGCCTACTGAGAGGAACGTACTATAGTCAGAAGTGTGGGACAGGAAGAACGTTAAGGACCTTTGCACTGTGCTAGGGGCCTCCAAGGTTAAATGTGATGTGATTTGTGTGCTTGGGGCCAGGGGACAGTGTAAAGGTATACGGAGGTACAACTTTTAAGTCCATGAGCAGTGCCTTGCTTTACGAAATGGATGGATTATAACGAAGGTCGTATAAAGCTGGCGGCGAACGCATTATATTCCCCAACTCCCACCCCACCCATTCCTTCAGTAAATGCACCAGCAAGATAACAGTATAATTAAGAGTCCTGAAAAAAAAAAGTCCTGAGCCAAATCTGGGGATAAAATAGGAGGCCCCCAGCCTTACGACCTGGAAGGGTACCCTGTGCATGTAAATCAACTTAAAAGATTTTTTGCATATTATATATGTAAATTTGGGTTACAAGTTCCCAAGTTACCCAAAGGTTTCGATTCATAAACATAACTTTTAAAACAGTACTGTAATATGCCATCTCAGTTTGTAAAAACACTAATTGACAGTCAAATTATGTATGTATTTTCAAACACAATTCAGAGCAGCTTTCTCAGCAAAGTTTTGCCGGTTCAGTATCTGTTGGGGCAATCGCAGTTATGTGGGAAGCCGAGAACAGGCTTCAAAAGTACAGACAACTCTCCAGCGCCCTCTTCACCTAGCTGTATTCTAAGCATTACCAGGTGAAAGCTCAGAAGTTTTTTCCGGAAGCCCGACAAGGAGCTCCTTGAAAGCAGGAACCGTGCGACCTTTTCCTGTAGCGGAAACACCTACCCAGTGCCAAGCACACGGTAGGTTGCATTAAATAATTACTGAATAAATGTGTTTGGAGATTATCCAGCTCATTTCTCCTTTGAGAGATGAGAAAAATGAGATCCAAAAAAAGGTTAAATGATTTACTCTGGGTAATACTACTAGGCACTAGGATATAATTTATTTATTCACTCATTCAACACTGATTTATTGAACACATATAAATAGTGTTCTCAGATAGTGCCAGGCACTATTTGAGATGCGGATACAGCAGAGAACAAAAGAGACCAAGTCTGGGTTTTGATTCGATTGGCTCCAAAGTTTAGTTTGGGAAGACAGATAAGAACTGTGATGTAAAATAAATAAGGGGAAAGGAATTGAGGGTGGTATGCTTAACCTCCTCGGAGAACAATGAGGACGGTGTGGATGAGAAGAAAGAGCAAAGGGGATGGCGGGGACCGTGGGCGTTGGGCCTCATCATGCAGAGTGTTGTAGTAAGGACTTTGATTTTTATTCAGAATGAGATGGGAAACCACTGGAAAGTTTAGTATGTTGTGATATGAATCGATTTGCATTTTTAAAGGATTACACTGGCTGCTGTTTGAAAAGGTGATTTTAAGGGAATAGGATAAATAAAAGTAGGGAGACCAGTGAGGAGGCTTTTGCAATAATCCAGAGTACAGATGGTAGTGGCTTGGAGAAGGGGGGTGGCAGGTGAGAGAATGAAAAAGGGTCAGATCCTCACTCTACTTAAATAGAACCAAGAGGATTTACTGATGGATTGGCTATGGGATGTAAGTCAAAAATGACTCCAAAATTTTTGACCTGAGCAATTAGAAAGATAGAGATGGCACTGATTAAGAAGGGAAAGACTGAGGGAAAAGCAGATTTAAAAGGTGAAATCAAAAGTAATCTGGAATATTAAACTTGAAGTGCCTGTTAGACATCCAAATGTCAAGTTTGAGTAGGGGGTTGGCTGTATGATATACAAGTCTGGAGTTCAGAGCTAAAGATACACTTGGGAGTTTATAGTCTGTATCTATTATTTGAAGCCATAGAAATGGATGAGAAATGGACGAAAGCACCTAGGAGGAAAATATGGATAGACAAAAGATGAGGTCGAAGGACTGAGATTTATGACACTTCAGTATTTAGAGGGTGCGAAGATGAAAATCCAGCACAAGAAACTGAGAAAGAATAGCCAGAGAGGTAGGGGGAGAACCAAGAGAGAGTAGTGAGTTCACAAATAACAGAGAGAAACCTTTCAACCATGGGAATTATCAACCATGTAAAATGCTGCTGTTCTGGTAAAATGAGCACTCAACATTGACCATAGGATTTCTCAACTCAGAGGTCCCTGGTGATGCTTAGAAGAGCCATTTTGGTGACATGCTGAGCTAAATGAGCGAAACAAGTTTAAGAGTACATGAAGGAAGGGGAAGTGGAGATTTAAATTTAAATAAATTTTAAAATTCAGTTCCTTAGTAATTAACCACTTTCAACCACATATAGCTAGTAGCTACTGTATTGGACAGCACAGAGAACATTTTCATCATCATAGAAAATTCTACTGGACAGTGCTGCAGTAAGGGGTGAAAAATTGATAATGCAGCATAAGACGGAGAAAGAGTACATTGAATATGCAAGACGGGATGGGATCCAGTACAAAAGTGAAGGGATTGACTTTAGGTAAGAATCCAGACAGTCCAACCAATGTCACAGAAGGAAGGACAAGGCATGTAGTTGCAGAATCATTGAGGCTGGTAGAGGCAGTAGTGAGAATGCATGCATATTCTTTTCTACTTGCTTCTAGCTCTGAAACCCTTAATCCGCAACCAAGATTCTCTCTGTTCTTGTACCAGGCTTCCTCTTGAAGTATGAGGCAATACTGATGAAATTTGCCTAGGCATTCATTTATTCAATCATGAATGTATTCACTATTAAACCCCTAAGTTCTGCCAGGCAGCAAGTTAAGTGTAGAAAAAAATATGATGGGCAAAAGCAGGCATGGTCCTTACTGTTATGGAAGTTACCTTCTAAGGGACAAGGCAAATATTAATCAAATAATCACACTAAATGAATTAAACACTGAAACAGGGGTTCTGAAGGAAAGAGACATGTTTCCTTGAGCGAGTATGCCTCACCCGGGAATCAAAAAACGTTTCCAGGGAAGGGATCTTTAAGCTGAGGTCTGAAGGATGACTAGCTGTTAACACATGCAAGGTATGTGCTGTGTGTGTGTAAGAGAGAAAGAGTGGTTTTGCCTGTTTTTCAGTTCAGACTTAACCAAGTTGTTCTCAGATTTCTTTAGTCTCCAGAAGATGTGACAAAGTGGAAGAGGAGCCCAGGTTGAGCATCCTTGGTTTCTCCCTCAAGTTATTCTGAACTATGAAATGCATTCAACTGTTGGTTAGAAAATTAGGGGTCCCCATCCCAGTAAATAGAATAGCCTCTGAACAGAATTTTAACAGTTTAGAAGCCAGACTTTGCAGAAGTACTTAACTGCTTTTTTTTTTTTTTTAATGTGTAAAACTGGTGATATCTACCCTTTCCTCCCAGGATTATTTGGGAATATTAGTGACGTACTTACAGGCGCATAGGAAACTGTGAAAAATAATGTTACTACCATCAATATTGTTGTTGCTTTTCATAATCGAGTCTAAACCTCATGAATTTGAGTTCTTCTCCAGTCTCTCCCTGGGGTCCAGTTTTTGACCCCAACATCTTTACTGCCTAATAATCTATGGCCAGTGTCCCAAATTCCTAACTTAGTTTTCCAGTTGTTAAATGCTTAGTGTAAGCAAAGCACAGGGCAAGTTGCATCTCAGGGCAAAGAAATTATTCATACTACATTTGATGAGCTTAATTTATAGGACAGGATAAAACACATATTGTATATAGATAACCATTACATTAGGCAGTGTGATGAGTAGAATGAAGAAGAGACAAGCCAAATGATAGCCAGGCAGGAGAACAGAAGAAGGTTTCATAGTGGGAATGATATTTCAGCCCTCATAGGCTGGGGAAGATGTTAAGTAGTAGACATCATGGCAAGAGGACTTCTAGTCAGAGGGAACAGTAAAAGTAAAGATACAGAGCTCTCCTTTCTGTATATACATCCCTTCTTAAACTGCAGAAAGTGTTTCTGGACACAGAATTTTGCCCAGAGCCTATGGAGTAAAGGAGAGGATCTCTAAACCAGTGGTGTTCACGCTTCCGTGGCTATGACCAATGGTAAGAAAATACGTTTTATAAGTGACACAAATACATACCAAAAAATTTTATAAAACAGTAATGAGCCTTGCTACATGTGATGCCATTAGATATTTACTTATCTATTTTCTATTTCATTTTTTAAAATGTTGATTGATCCTAATTCAAACAAACCAGCTATAAGAAGACTTTTTTAGACACGAATATAATGCACAATACAAGAATTATTGCTTTTTTAGTGTAGTAATGGGCTCTGTTGCTGTGTAAGAAAATACTTGTATATTTTTAGAGATACATGCTGGCATATGTAGAAGTAAATTAACATGCTGTGTGGAATTTTCTTGAAGAAACCTCCCCAAGGAATAAAAGCTAGAACAAAAGGACATAAGAAGCAAGTGTGAATACCTTGCTATTTTTAAAATCTGGGTGGGTGTATAGTAGTTCATTTTACTATTCTCTCTACTTTATATATGGTTTTAAGTGTTCATAAAGAAAAAGATCTTAAATGCTGGTTGTATTTTGATTTCACTATTCATTAATACAGCATGACTTGGAGTTTGAAAAACACTGTACTCAGTCATGTCAATATAAGTGCAGGGTAAACAGAAACAGGCAGATAAATGTATCAGACTGTACCTCTTCGAACTGGAGACGTGTTCATGGGAACAACATCGTTGATTGACTTCTCCAGCAAATAGTTGCTCACACATTAAAACTTGCTGTTGTTGCTAAGTCATTTTACATAAAACATGAAATATCTGAGATTGTAGCTAATACAATCTAAGACAAAGATTTTCATTTAAGACCAAAGTTTAAAAAAAAAAAGATTTAACTTCAAAATTCTTAGCTGAAAGTATGGTACTCAACGCCCTGAATGGGAAATTTACAAGGCGGTGGACATTAATCTCACTTAGGTCAAATTAACCTTTTCGTGGCCTCATATAATTTATGAGGAATCGCAAAGAATCAAAAACTAGAGCTGATCATTCATAATTGTTTGTTGGCCTTTTTGGAGTCTCCTCCGATTTTCACACAAATACATCCAAACTACTGTGAGCAAAGAACCAAGTGATTGCCTTGAGTTTAAAAGCCTGGTTTGCTTAAAAGCCTTAACATATTTTAAGCAGCAGATTTAATGTTTAGTTATGATTGTATTTTTTCTTAAGGCAACTTGTCTGATGAACCAAGGGCTTCTTCCATCTGTGACTACACTTTTCATATCCAAATTTATACATGTATGTAATTCCCAATTATTCAAAAAATATTCTGCTCAGACCTTTATTTGCAGACAGCCCCGAGATTCTCATTATAAGTGGAGGTCCAATTTGTCATTGTTACACCCTTCAGCAACACTTCCATCAAACAATAATTCTTTCGTAAGTGCACAAACCAGGAAGACAGGTGCAGGGTCATTTACTGTAAGAAAGTAACCAGCATTGGCAACAAGGGGTTATTGCTGATATTTTCCCAGTGTTACCATGTGTGAAGGCTGAAAGTTTATGTGTTTCCCACAGGGCGGATAGTGTCCGGATAAATCAATATAGAATAGTAGTCAAACGTAATTGGCATTTCAATGTACTATACAACTAAATCCCTTCAAGACAGAAAACAGTTATCATCCTTGTAATAGCTGAACATAAACTTTAGGAAGTCTTTATTAACAGTCATTGTTAATTCCTAAAATGTGACATGGGTCTCTTAAATTTCCTGTTTAACTGAAGTTTTTGTTGTTGTTGTTTTTAAGGAACTAGAAAATATATTTAATTTTCTAAGAGCAATAGGTAATACAAAATTTTGTTTTAGCTTGTGTCTCTCCAAGGGTTGGAAAGTAATTTCTTTTACAAGTTGGATACTTTTATGCAATTTACCTTCTGATAATTTCAGTTTAAGCTGGAGAGGGAAACTAATAGACTTTACTTGTGCTTAGTAAAGAATATATGGATTTTTCATTGCATTAAGTTGCAAAGACATTGATATGGCTATTGTTCTTGGCTGCCCATCTTGCTTTCCAGGCCTGACTGGGAGGAATGCAAATCACCTGCAAATGTGGCACAGCAAGCAGGATGTAGAACCAATGTGTGTCTTGGGGTTGTCTCCCACTGGAAAGTGAGTGGTGTGTTTTCGTTGAGTGTGGGACAGTTGAATTATATTAGATTAAAGCACTTTTTTGAATTATATATGGCAAGAAAGATACGTGTTTATCGCTGCATGTTAGAAGGAGACTGTCAGCATTTTTTTGTCATTGTTCCACAATGTTTCCCCTACATTCATACTTCTTCTAATTTCCAATATTACACCCCACTAGTGGTCAAGGGATCAGCACATGAGCCAGGCCTAGCCTATGAGAGAATCCCATCCTTTTGGCTAGAGTAATAGGGACCCAAAATAAAGCAAATGGCATAATTCATTGAATTTTTAACTGCAGCTGGTAGGAAAGACACCTTATTGTAGAGTTATCAGCCATGAAAACATGAATCAGTAATTGCTGGTGGCATTTTCCCTGCCCCACCAAGACACCTGTATGTAGTAGGAGAGAATGAGAACAACACAGAGAAGCAGAGCCAAGGTCTGGAGAGAAGGCTTATGACTTTATTGTTGTTTCCGTATCCAGTTGTGCTTAAAGCCAGATTTACCCCTGGACTTAATTACCAGGTACATGAGCCAATAAATCACCTTTGTACTTAAGCTGGTTTCAGAGAGCTTTTGCTGTTGCACTAGAAAAAGGCCCAATTTAATACATACTGACTTTGGGTAGTACCATTATTTTCCATAGTTTTAGGTTTAATTCTTTAACAGCATGCTTCCTCTAAACATCAGTAAGTTGATTTTTTAATTATTTTTACTGTTTTAATTCATTCTCTGTGTTCTCATTGCTTTATCATTTTGTTGATTATAACTTCATTACATTAAAAAAAGATAACACTGAAAATGTTGAAAGATTAAAATATAACCAAGCTATACTCCAAAGTTTCAACAAAAGGGAACAAGTCAAGAATAAATGAATTTTTTAAAAGATCAGATATACTCCAAATTGAAACTAACACACCAAAAATATTCCAAAGCAAAATTGTGCAAGGAGGTTGAGGAGAAACACCCTAGAACAAAGGTGAAATGGTCTGCTGACCAAGTAGCTTGGAAATAAGACACTCAAAGAAAAAAGTCTTGGGGCTTCCCTGGTGGTGCAGTGGTTGGGAGTCCGCCTGCCGATGCAGGAGACGCGGGTTCGTGCCCCGGTCCGGGAAGATCCCACATGCCGCGGAGCGGCTGGGCCCGTGAGCCATGGCAGCTGAGCCTGCGCGTCCGGAGCCTGTGGTCCGCAATGGGAGAGGCCACAACAGTGAGAGGCCCGCGTTACCGCAAAAAAAAAAAAAGAAAAAAGTCCCCACACTATATTCTACCACCATCTCCCCAAATGTAATTAGCTGCACTAGGGAGCTTAGTTTCTTTAACTTCTACAGACCCCATAGTTTACATAACTCCCCAGGTGATTCTGATGCACACCAAATTATAAACTCATTGAGTGAATTACATACGTTAACTAATTTAATGTTCCGAACGGTTCTATAAGGTGGGATCTGTTAGTAACTACATTTTATAAATGAGAAAACTGAGGCACAGAAAGGCTAATTTGCTCCAGATCACACAGCTAATAAGTGATTGAGCCAGGTTTGAAACCCAGGCAGGCGGGTTCCAAAGCCAGTGTGTATCTAACCACTATCCTACACTGTTTTAAAATAATAACCACAATGCAAAGGCACAGCAGTGATGGTGACAATTGCAGGCAGGCCTGTAGAAGAATATGTCTTCGTTCACTGGGGGTCTTTTGCTACTCTGCCTCCCAGGAACTCTTCCACCCCAACCAACACTGATTTCTCTCATTTCTGAATTTATATTCAACTTAAAATCAGTATTGCACAATTTGGCATTTAATTATGCCCCTTTCATTCTGTTAGTTTGGCCTTCTCAATTGGATGAGAAATTGAGAACTCAGGTCCAGTTTTACTTCTCCCCTTGCTTGTAGCACCTGGTGCAGGGCATCGGAAAGTTATTTGTTGACCAGATTTGTAAGCGCTAAATTGACTTTAGAAACCTGTGACGTGTGAATTTTAGATTCATTTAGGACTGATTTCATGAGATTGACATTACATTTAATCAGTTCCTACCCATTTGCAGTTTTAGATATTTAACCAGAGATTTCCTTCCTTCAGTCACACCAGGTATTCTTTTGTTGATCCGCACTGCTCAAAGCCCCCATTTATTTTGCTGATCAAATTGGTATGGGAACGTTCCCTTCCTGCAGCTGAGAGTGGTTCTTGAAAGATTTTCCTTTGGAGAAAGTTTCCAGCAAGCTCTTTCCTCTTTGACTTTTTTTTTTCTTTTTTCCTTTAACATCTTTATTGGAGTATAATTGCTTTACAATGTTGTGTTAGTTTCTGCTGTATAACGAAGTGAATCGGCTATATGCATATGTATAGCCCCATAATGTCTCCTCCCTCTTGCGTCTCCCTCCCACCCTCCCTATCCCACCCCTCTAGGTGGTCACAGCACTGAGCTGATCTCCCTGTGCTATGCAGCTGCTTCCCACTAGCTATCTATTTTACATTTGGTAGTGTATATATGTCAGTATTACTCTCTCACTTCATCCGAGCTTCCCCTTCCCCCTCCCCGTGTCCTCAAGTCCATTCTCTACGTCTGTGTGTTTATTCCCGTCCTGCCCCTAGGTTCACCAGAACCATTTTTTTTCTTTTTAGATTCCATATATATGTGTTAGCATACGGTATTTGTTTTTCTCTTTCTGACTTACTTCACTCTGTATGACAGACTTTAGGTCCATCCACCTGACTACAAATAATTCAATTTCGTTTCTTTTTATGGCTGAGTAATATTCCATGGTATATATGTGCCACATCTTCTTTATCCATTCATATGTCAGTGGACACTTAGGTTGCTTTCGTGTCCTGGCTATTGTAAATAGTGCTGCAATGAACACTGTGGTACATGACTGTGTTTGAATTATGGTTTTCTCAGGGTATATGCCCAGTAGCGGGGTTGCTGGGTCATATGGTACTTCTGTTTTTAGTTTGTTAAGGAACCTCCATACTGTTCTCCATAGTGGCTGTATCAATTTACATTCCCACCAACAGTGCAAGAGGGTTCCTTTTTCTCCACACCCTCTCCAGAATTTATTGTTTGTAGATTTTTTTGATGATGGACATTCTGACTGGTGTGAGGTGATACCTCATTGTAGTTTTGATTTGTATTTCTCTAATGATTAGTGATGTTGAGCATCCTTTCATGTGTTTGTTGGCAGTCTGTATATCTTCTTTGGAGAAATGTCTATTTAGGTCTTCTGCCTGTTTTGGATTGGGTTGTTTGTTTTTTTGATATTGAGGTGCATGAGCTGTTATATATTTTGGAGATTAATCTTTGTCAGTTGTTTTGTTTGTAAATATTTTCTCCCATTCTGAGGGTTGTCTTTTCATCTTGTTTATGTTTTCCTTTGCTGTGCAAAAGCTTTTAAGTTTCATTAGGTCCCATTTGTTTATTTTTATTTCCATTTCTCTAGGAGGTAGGTCATAAAGGATCTTGCTGTGATTTATGTCATAGAGTGTTCTGCCTATGTTTTCCTCTAGGAGTTTAATATTGTCTGCCCTTACATTTAGGTCTTTAATCCATTTTGAGTTTATTTTTGTGTATGGTGTTAGGGAGTGTTCTAATTTCATTCTTTTACATGGAACTGTCCAGTTTTCCCAGCACCACTTATTGAAGAGGCAGTCTTTCATCCATTGTATACTCTTGCCTCCTTTATCAAAGATAAGGTGACCATATATGCATGGGTTTATCTCTGGGCTTTCTATCCTATTCCATTGATCTGTATTTCTGTTTTTGTTCCAGTACCATACTGTCTTGATTACTGTAGCATTGTAGTATATTCTGAAGTCGGGGAGCCTGATTCCTCCAGCTCCGTTTTTCTTTCTCATGATTGCTTTGGCCATTCGGGATCTTTTGTGTTTCCATACAAATTGTGAAATTTTTTGTTCTAGTTCTGTGAAAAATGCCATTCGTAGTTTGATACGGATTGTATCGAATTGGTAGATTGCTTTGGGTAGTATAGTCATTTTCACAATGTTGATTCTTCCAACCAAAGAACATGGTATATCTCTCCATCTGTTTGTCATCTTTAATTTCTTTCATCACTGTCTTACAGTTTTCTGCATATAGGTCTTTTGTCTCCTTAGGTAGGTTTGTTCCTAGGTATTTTATTCTTTTTGTTGCAATGGTAAATGGGAGTATTTCCTTAATTTTTCTTTCAGATTTATCATCATTAGTGTATAGAAATGCAAGAGATTTCTATGCATTAATTTTGTATCCTGCTACTCTACCAAATTCATTGATTAGCTCTAGTAGTTTTCTAGTAGCATCTTTAGGATTATCTATGTATAGTATCATGTCATCTGTAAACAGTGACAGTTTTACTTCTTTTCTGATTTGGATTCCTTTTATTTCTTTTTCTTCTCTGATTGGTGTGGCTATAACTTCCAAAAATATGTTGAATAACAGTGGTGAGAGTGGGCAACCTTGTCTTGTTCCTGATCTTAGAGGAAATGGTTTCAGTTTTTCACCATTGAGAATGATGTTGGCTGTGAGTTTGTCATATATGGCCTCTATTATGTTGAGGTAGGTTCCCTCTATGCCTACTTTCTGGAGGGTTTTCATCATAAATGGGTGTTGAATTTTGTCAAAAGCTTTTTCTGCATCTATTGAGATGATCATATGGTTTTTATCCTTCATTTTGTTAATATGGTGTATCACATTGATTGATTTGTGTATATTGAAGAATCCTTGCATTCCTGGGATAAACCCCACTTGATCATGGTGTATGATCCTTTTAATGTGCTGTTGGATTCTGTTTGCTAGTATTTTGTTGAGGATTTTTGCATCTATGTTCATCAGTGATGTTGGACTGTAGTTTTCTTTCATGGGACATCCTTATCTGGTTTTGGTATCAGGTGATGGTGGCCTCATAGAATGAGTTTGGGAGTGTTCCTCCCTCTGCTATATTTTGGAAGAGTTTGAGAAGGATAGCTCTTCTCTAAATGTTTGATAGAATTCGCCTGTGAAGGCATCTGGTCCTGGGCTTTTGTTTGTTGGAAGATTTTAAATCACAGTTTCAATTTCAGTGCTTGTGATCGGTCTGTTCATATTTTCTGTTTCTTCCTGGTTCAGTCTCAGAAGGTTGTGCTTTTCTAAGAATTTGTCCATTTCTTCCAGGTTGTCCATTTTATTGGCATAGAGTTGCTTGTAGTAATCTCACATGATCCTTTGTATTCTGCAGTGTCAGTTGTTACTTCTCCTTTTTCATTTCTAATTCTGTTAATTTGAGTCTTCTCCCTTTTTTTCTTGATGAGTCTGGCTAATGGTTTATCAATTTTGTTTATCTTCTCAAAGAACCAGCTTCTAGTTTTATTGATCTTTGCTATTGTTTCCTTCGTTTCTTTTTCATTTATTTCTGACCTGATCTTTATGATTTCTTTCCTTCTGGTAACTTTGGGGGTTTTTTTGTTCTTCTTTCTCTAATTGCTTTAGTTGTAAGGTTAGGTTGTTTATTTGAGAGTTTCTTGTTTCTTGAGGTAGGATTGTATTGCTATCAACTTCCCTTTAGAACTGCTCTTGCTGCATCCCATTGGTTTTGGGTCGTCGTGTTTTCAGTGTCATTTGTTTCTAGGGATTTTCTGATTTCCTCTTTGATTTCTTCAGTGATCTCTTGGCTATTTAGTAGCCTACTGTTTAGCCTCCATGTGTTTGTATTTTTTACAGATCTTTTCCTGTCATTGATATCTAGTCTCATAGCGTTTTGGTCAGAAAAGATACTTCATACGATTTCAATTTTCTTAAATTTACCAAGGCTTGATTTGTGACGCAAGATATGATCTGTCCTGGAGAATGCTCCATGTGCACCTGAGAAGAAAGTGTATTCTGTTGGTTTTGGATGGAATGTCCTATAAATATCAATTAAGTCCATCTTGTTTAACGTGTCATTTAAAGCTTGTGTTTCCTTATTTATTTTCATTTTGGATAATCTGTGCATCAGTGAAAGTGTGGTGTTAAAGTCCCCTACTCTGATTGTGTTACTGTTGATTTCCCCTTTTATGGCTGTTAGCATTTGCCTTATGTATTGAGGTGCTCCTATGTTGGGTGTAAAAATATTTACAATTGTTATATCTTCTTCTTGGATTGATCCCTTGATCATTATGTAGTGTCCTTCTTTTTTCTTTCTTTTTTTTTTTTTGTGGTATGTGGGCCTCTCACTGTTGTGGCCTGTCCCGTTGCGGAGCACAGGCTCCGGACGCGCAGGCTCAGCGGCCATGGCCCACGGGCCCAGCCGCTCCGCGGCACGTGGGATCTTCCCGGACCGGGGCACGAACCCGTGTCCCCTGCATTGGCAGGCGGACTCTCAACCACTGCGCCACCAGGGAAACCCTGTAGTGTCCTTCTTTGTCTCTTGTAATAGTCTTTGTTTAAAGTCTATTTTGTCTGATATGGGGATTGCCACTCCAGCTTTCTTTTGATTTCCATTTGCATGGAATATCTTTTTCCATCCCCTCACTTTCAGTCTGTATGTGTCCATAGGTCTGAAGTGGGTCTCTTGTAGACAGCATATGTATGGGTCTTGTTTTTGTATCCATTCAGCCAGTCTATGTCTTTTGGTTGGAGCATTTAATCCATTTACATTTAAGGTAATTATTGATATGTTCCTATTACCATTTTCTTAATTGTTTTGGGTTTGTTTTTGTAGGTCTTTTCCTTCTCTTGTGTTTCCTGCCTAGAGAAGTTCCTTTAGCATTTGCTGTAAAGCTGGTTTGGTGGTGCTGAATTCTCTTAACTTTTGCTTATCTGTAAAGTTATAATTTCTCCATTGAATCTGAATGAGATCCTTGCTTGGTTGTAGGTTTTTCCCTTTCATCACTTGAAGTATGTCCTGCCACTCCCTTCTGGCTTGCAGAGTTTCTGCTGAGAAGTCAGCTGTTAACCTTATGGGGATTCCCTTGTATGTTATTTGTTGCTTTTCCCTTGCTGCTTTTAATATTTTTCTTTGTATTTAATTTTTGATAGTTGCATTAGTATGTGCCTCAGTGTGTTTCTCTTTGGGTTTATCCTGTATGGTGCTCTCTGTGCTTCCTGGACTTGACTATTTCCTTTCCCATGTTAGGGAAGTTTTCGACTATAATCTCTTGAAATATTTTCTCAGACCTTTTCTTTTTCTCTTCTTCTGGGACCCCTATAATTCGAATGTTGGTGCATTTAATGTTGTCCCAGAGGTCTCTGAGACTGTCCTCAATTCTTTTCATTATTTTTGTTTTATTCTGCTCCTTGGCAGTTATTTCCACCATTTAATCTTCCAGCTCACTTATCAGTTTTTCTGCCTCAGTCATTCTGCTATTCATTCCTTCTAGAGTATTTTTAATTTCAGTAATTGTGTTTTTCATCACTGTTTGTTTGCCCTTTAGTTCTTCTAGATCCTTGTTAAATGTTTCTTGTATTTTCACCATTCTGTTTCCGAGATTTTGGATCATCTTTACTGTCATTACTCTGAATTCTTTTGCAGGTAGTTTGCCTATTTCATCTTCATTTATTTGGTCTTGTAAGTTTTTACCTTGCTCCTTCATCTGTAACATATTTTTTTGTTGTTTCTTTTTTTTTCTCTCTCTTTTTGATGGATGGTACTGTATTCCTGTCTTACTGGTTGTTTGGCCTGAGACGTCCAGCACTGGAGTTTGCAGGCAGTTGCATAGAGCCGGGTCTTGGTGCTGAGATAAGGACCTCCGGGAGGCCTCACTCTGATTAATATTCCCTGGGGTCTGAGGTTCTCTGTTAGTCCAGTGGTTTGGACTCGGAGCTCCCACCTCAGGAGCTTGGGCCTGACCTCTGGCCTGGGAACCAAGATCTCTTGCGCAAGCCTCGTGGCGTGGTTAAAAAAATGAAAAGAAAGAAAGAAAAAAAAAAGGAGCAGTACAATATCAAAGAATAAAAAACAAAATAAAATTAGAAAGAGAAAAAATATATTAGGAAAAATAAAACTGTAATTGAAACAACTACAACAAGGTAAAATAAGACCACAACAGAAAAAAGGAAAAAGGAAGGTTGTGTGTGTGGGGGGGGGCGGGGGGGGGACAAGCCAAAAGGAGAGAACAATAACAAAGTATAAAGAATAAAATAAAATTAGAAAAATAAAAGATTTATTAGGAAAAATAAAAATTTAAAAGTATCAACAGCAGTGAATCAACAAGGTAAAACAGAACCCCAATCTAAAAGAAGAAAAAAAAAAAGCCTTGGCTATGGGGGCGGGGTTTAGGGGGGGGCGGTGGAACTTAGGTAGGGGCGGGGTTTAGGGTGGGGCAGGACCTAGGAGGGTGCGGGGAGACCTTAAAGCGTTGGGCAGGGCCTATGCTCAGGACCTGTGCAGGTGGGGAGAGGCAGCACGTGGAAGGGAGGGTCTCTGGAGTGTGGGGTTCCCGAGTTTGGAGGTAGGGCCCTGGGTGAGGGTGTGTGGGTGGGGTTTAGGCGCAGCTCGTTGGAGGGGGTCTCAGAGGGGGTCTCCGAGTGTAGAGGTAGGGCCCTGGGTGGGGGTGTAAGGGCGGGGCTGGGGTTCTGAGAGGCAGGGGGGAGCCTCCAAGGGCAGAGGATTAGGCCTGAGCCCAACAGGCTCCCTGGTGCCTAAGTGGACAGGGAAGGCACTGGCCGCATTCCCTTCCATTCCTTCGTGCCCCTCCCCCACCATCTCCCCCAGGGTGTCCCCCGTCACCGCTGGACCCCTAACCGCGGGTGGGTCTCGCTGGCTGTAGGAACTCCCCTCCCCCAGCCAGCCCTCAGGGGTGCCTGTCCTGGAGGTCCGGCCTTTACTTTTACTCCCCCTTCCCTCCCTCCCACTCCCTCAGGACCTGCGTGGCTGGAGGGGGCCTCGGGGGGCAGAGGATGAGGCCCGGGATCTCAGCAGGTTCCTGGGGGCCCAAGTGGTTAGGGGAAACCTGGTCACACTCCCTTTTGATCCTCTGTCCTCCCAGTGGTCCCCCAATTTACCCCTTACGGGGTGGGATCCCTTCCCCTCCCCCAAATGCCCCCCAGGAGAGCCAGTCCCGTCCCGCCTCCACTTCTCCTCCTCCTTCACTCCCCCAATGCCCCACATCCTACCTGGTCGCTGGGGGTTCCTCCCGTCGCCTGAGGTGTCTGTGGTACCCCACCGGTGCCTGGTAGGTGCCCTAGTTGTGAGGAGACGTGAATTCTGCGTCCCCCTAGTACGCCATCTGACTCCGCCCTACTCTTTGACTTTGGTTTGCTTCCTAGAAATGCCCGTGCTGGGGCAAAATTACTTTATCCAGATGCCAGTGATTGAAAAGACATTCTAATTATCTGTTGATGGTAAATCATAAAACTTTTTTGGAAACCCTTTTGTCTAGCCTGTGAACCTTCAGAGGAAAAAGTGTTTTACGTGGTATCACTAAAATAAGCTTGGTATTTGGAGATGCTGTAGGCTTGATTGTGTTGAATTATAAATTGAATCATTACTAACTTCTGAGAGGTTTTCAGGGATTGTTTTATTCAGCTTTGCTGACTACGCTGCCCATAGCAACTCTGGCAGTGATTCCCCTACTGGCACGAAGGGGCTGCCCCGCTGCAGAAATTCATGACGGCTGCATTTGCCTGCAGAGTTTGGAAAGATCTAAGGTCTTTGGAGACTAGAAATGTGCTTTTCCCTTGTCTTAACTGGCAGTATGAGCCTCTGGCATTTCAAAGTGCAAGTCATTAGTGTCCACCGGGGTGATGTTAATCTGTCTGTGTTTCAGTCCCAGGACATTTTCCAGTTGCTTCTGCCACAACGATCTCTGCTATCTCAGTGCCTCTGATGACCCTTGTGACTTCAGGAAGCTCTACAGTGCCAGCTGGACTTCACAGAAGCCAGTTGCTACCCGATCCTCTTTCTCTTCCATCTTTCTGCCATCTTCAAAGAAATCTCAAAGCTTATTTAAAAGGTGTAGCTTCTGCCTGGCATTTTCAAATTTGAACTGAGAGAAACCTGTTCTTGTTTGGGTTTTTTTTTTTTTTTTTAAATTCTCAATAGGAAGGAGACTTTCCTTTATTTTGAATTTAGGGCTTGAGTCATACTTAAGCTGACTTTGATCACATTCAGGAGAAATAGAAGACTAGCAGACGGAGAGGAGGGAGACATGAGAATTGCCAGAGAGCAAACAAAAACAAGGCCTTTGAATGGTTGGAAGGGACTCAGGAAAGCCAGAGGGCCCTGGTGATGTTCAAAATGGGTGTGTGGAGTTGAAATTGTCAGGACATCCTATCCTCCTCCATCTTCCCAGAAAGACTAAGCTGAACCCCTGCTGTCTGAGCTATGGTTTGGGGGAGGACCCAAAAGGGGGAGGGTGTGCTCCTTTCATCAGATTGTTCCAGACTTCCCAGTGGGTTAATATGACATGGAGACAAACAACACCAAAGAGCTAGTTGACGGTTGTTAAGAGCGTTGGCCTTTTATTTCATCAGGAAAACCAAGGCTGTAGGTGCTGATAAAATGCCAGATTATTCAGAAACAAGTGTCTGGGATTGGACCAAGTGTTGTCTCATTAGCATGCAGTGTCCATGCTGGAGTCTGGAGAGAAAAGCCACAGAGGCTGCAGGAGGGGTCGATGGCAGGGAACCAGGAGAAAAACAAAATTACCTTTCCCTATGTTGTGTGGTGAAATATCATACTGTAGAATGCCCCCATCTCCAATACAGGGTACTCTCCAGTAATGTGCTTTGGCCTAGGCCTTGTTCTAGAATATGTGAGGCAATTATTCTACCAGCCTCCTGAATCTCTCTCTGCTCATAAACTTGGCTTTCTTTCCTCTTACAATTCACTGTGTGTAAGGCCAACCCTCCCACTTTCTTCAGATCTCACCTCCTCTGGCCTACTCAAGGACTTCACTCCTGATATTTTCACTTCTTTTTCCTGCACCATTAATTTCCCCTCTCTATTAAATCATTCTCATCAGCATGCATTCTAATATGTTTTCCATCTTAAAAAAAAAACTCTCAAGACTCTACTTCTCCTTCCAGCTATTCTCTCTTTTTTTCCCCTTACAATAAAATCCCTGAAAAGAGTTGCCTATACTGGTTTTTTTTTTTTCCTCTGTCAGTTTCCATTCATTCTGGAACTTATTCACATCAGGCTTTTGTCCCCACTATTCCACTTACCAATATGTTTGTGTAGCTAAATCCAGGGGTGAATAGTCCTCCTAAGTCTATTTTACTGGACTTCCTCCTTTTCCAGCCTCTAAATGTTGCAGTGCCCTGGGCCTCAGATTCCTTCTGTCTCTACCTTGGCAATCTTCTCTTCTCGTGGCTCCATGTACCATCTTTAGGATGATGACATCCAAATTCCTATCTCACTTCTCCTCTGAGGTCCAGTCTCCAATTCCTACTTGGGTGTTTAATAGGTATTGCAGACCTCCCATGCCCAAAGCAGAACTCTTCATTCCCTGCTCTCTCTGACCCAAACTGCTTCTCCCACAGTCTTCCCTGTTTCATGGCTATTCCATTCTCCTAATTCCTCAGTGCAAAACCCTAAAAATCATATTTTTCCTCCCCTCTCTGTCATACGATGCACCCAGTCTATCAGCAAGTTCTGTCAACTCTACCATCAAGTCATACTGCACTTCAAAACACTTCTTGCCATTTGCATCATCATCTCCCACCATTATCAGCTCTCACCTGGACTCCAAAAGTAACCTCCTAATCACTCAACCACAGTCTGTTTCCTGCATAGCAACCGAAGAAATATTTTCAAAACATAATCGAAAAATTTTATTCCCCTAATCAAAACTCTTTATGGCTTTCCCATCACACGGAGAACAAAATTCCAAAGTCCTTACTGTGGTTGCATGAGTTCCTACCTGATGTGGCCCCTGCTCATTTCTGCAGCCTCACCGACTTGTTGGTGCCTCTTTCCACTCACACTAGCCTGCCTGTGGTGTCTCCAACACGTGAAGTTTGTCTCTCAGGTGTCATAGTCCCAGGTTTCATTTATAGTAACAGTATACCATTTAGGGAGCTCCTACTGCAGGCAAGCCAATACATAAGGCATTTTTACCTATATAATTTTTAATTCTAACCATGGCTCCTCAACACAGATATTACTATTATCTCCTCTTTACAAATGAAGAAACTGAGACTCAGAGAGGTTAGGTAATTTGCCCAAAGTAGCAGAGCCAGACAGTGGTAGAACTGGGATTCACAACCAGATGTGTCTGGTTTTAAAGTCTAAACTCTTCCCACTGCACTCTGTCACTTCTTTGTGATCAGGATATACCAGTGCAGACTTAATGCCCTCAGTAAAATGTTACTTTTTTGGTGGGGGTGTGGTGTGTGTGTGTGTGCCTGTGTGCTTGCACTCATCTCCTGGTGCTCATTATAAAGTTGACTTAATGCTTTTTAAAGAGGTTACTGAGGAAATTGATCTTGTGTGTAAACTCCTTAGATTTCCAGAAGTGTTTGTGTGTGTGTGTGTGTGTGTGTGTGTGTGTGTGTGAGGGATATAGCATCTTCCCACCTGAGTGATGGATCCTGTAGGGCTGGGGAACAAGCCCCAGGGTATCAGCTGCAGTGAAGGCTCTTTTTTGTCTCCAAATGCTAATAGTTCTGGATTCAAAATCTTTTCTCTCTTTGACTGGACCCAGAGATAAAACAAAAAACTTACAGCATATAATTTGGCATTTTACTGGTACGGTAGGCTCACAAAAATTTTGTTCTTCCTGACAAGGCTCAGATAATTCTATCAAAATAAATCTCTGAAGGAAAAAAGCTTTCTTTTAAAGTCTATGAGAAGCCTTTTCAAGAACAAAAATAACACTTAAAACCAATATTCTATGTATCTTCTTTTTCTTCTCTTTTTCAGAAGAAATTCTGATAATAGAAAATAAAAATGTCAGGGGGGAAATGTCAAAATTTGGCAAGTGTAGAGAGTAAAAATTTCCTCCAACACTGCACTTTGAATTTTAAAAAGAGTTTTGGGCACAGGTTGTGCAGGAGTCAGATTTTCACAGCTACGTGTATCCTTCGCCAGTGCCCACATCCATGAGTTTTGTACTTGGTCATCGGACCTTGACTGAGAACATGACTGTGTTAGGGCTCTCCAAAGAAAGAACCAATAGGATATATAGAGAGATATATAAAAGGAGGTAATATTATAGGAATTGGCTCACAGGATTATGGAAGGCAAAAATTCCCCAAATCTGCCATCCACAAGGTGGAGAACTGGGAAAACTGGTGGTATAATTCAGTCTAACTCTGAAGGCTTGAGAACCAGGAGTGCTGATGTCCAAGGACAGGAGAAGGTGGATGTCCCAGCTCAGGTAGAGAGCAAATTTGCCCTTCCTCCACTTTTTTGTTCTATTCAGGCCCTCAGTGGATTGGATCATTCCCACCTACATTGATGAGGTCAATTTCTTTACTGAGTCTACCCATTCAAATGCTAATCTCATCCAGAAATACAGACACACCTAGAAATTATGTCTAACCAACTCTCTGGGCATTCCTTTAGCCCAGTCAAGTTGACACATAAAATTAACCATCACTATAACCATTTCAAGAGCCAAGTAGTTTAACATCTACTCTAATGGTCTCTCTTAAGTTTGCTCTCTCAGGCCTTGTGGACACTTCTCTGCCCAAAATGTGCTTGATGAGAGATGGCCAGTTCCTTGCAGGTGGATTTCACAGAAAAGCTGAGTAGTCAAACTGAATTTTCTGTGCATTTCAGTAAAGTCACATTTACCATATGTTCAACATTGTGCTAGGTAGTATGAAGGCTACAGTGGGGAGGAAGAAGAGAGCAAAAACTCATTTACTGAGGGCCTATTGTATGCCAAATAATTTATAATGCATATATAATTTCATGATATATAGGTTAAACATTTTTCTTCATGATTAGAGAAGAAAGGAAGCTTTAAAAGGTTAAGTACCTCAACTCAAGCTAGGGAATGGAGGAGTTAGAACTGAAATTAAGAATCATCTGATACTAAAAAAAAAAAAAAATTGTCTGATACTAAAACATATGCACTTTCCACTGCACTGTTTTGGCACAGGCATGGAACTAAAGTTGAGGTTCCCTTCCAAATGTGCTATGATCCCAGATGCAATGCCAGATTTTCCAAATAACAAATTCTGAAAGAATTTGGAGAAGAGGAAGAATGAAGTAATTGGATTATCAAAGAAGGTTACATGGAGGAGGCAGGGTAGGAGCTGAACATTGAAATCTGGGTAGAGTTTTTACGAGAAAGAAGGAAAGTCATAGAGGGGAATTACAGTCTGGGAGCCAGAATGGGTCAAGAAATAGAGAGAATTGATAGTAGCATGTGAGGGGTGAAAAGGCAATTGCTCTCTGCTGCTGAGAGTGTGTGCTGAAAGCAGGAGATAGGGATATACAGGTATTATGATCAGATTGGAGAGTACTTTCAAAGCCAGGTAGAGTTATAAGTAGAGAGATATGGGGAAGAATGGATAGCCCATGTGCCTTCCAGAGGGAGATATTTTATCATCAACGGAAACATGGTAGAACTCTCAGTGTATGTGAATCCTCTACCTACACTGGAAAATGTAAACCATAATTTTGTTATGCAATATAGTAAAAAATAAAGTTACTCTTCAGATAGAAGATAAAATACATACAACTATGACCATTTTGACATAGTGCACACAAGGACCTTCAATTCACCATCAACAGTGTCTCAGAAATAAGAGAAACAACCATGTCTGCTTAGCGGAACAGTGGTTGTCAGCACCATGGACAGCGATGCTGTGGCGGCACGTTGCAACTCCAGGCAGAGGAATTTAGACTTGGTGAAGTAGATCTGTCAGTACCAAACCAGTGGAATGGAATCTTTCAGGAATTTCAAAGATGGATCTTTCTACCAAGCTTCCCTTTCTTTGGACTCCCACCAGGGGGAGGAGAGCCCCAGATGTGCTCTCTTTAGAGACTTGATGTACAGATGTACAGAAAACTCAAAGCTTTCAGAAAATTAAAACTAATTGTTTTTACAAAGATTAAGGACCCTGGAAGAAGAAAATGAGTAGTGGCATTTTTACCCTTCTGAACTCAACTTTCCCTTACTACCAAGACATGGAACTCTGTTGTCTATAATAGCATCCTAAGACCAGCCAATCCTCCCTAGTCTGAGGCCCCCAGCTTGCCTCCTGCTGAGGCCCAGGATAGAAAAGGACAAGAAAGCTGCAGAAGCTGGGTGGTCTAATTCTAAGAGTATAATCTGAGGTTGTCTTTTTTTTTTTTTCTGGTTTCTTAATTCTCATCTGCAAACTTCTCAATCAGGCTTAGCTTGAGGTTTGACATCTGAGGGCTGGAGCCAGCATAGTATTCTTTGATTAAGAGAGAAAAAAAAAGGAAGGAAAGATAAGTGTAAAAGGATTTAGAACCTATGAAAAGCATCTGAAGCACATCTATTTTTTTTTTTAAGGGACAATTCTGTCACTAAGGGGCATTATCAGGTTTGTTCTTGCTTAGAGATGTTAACATGACTCTGATGGGACTTCTTCCTGATAACAAATCTTCAGTGCATAAAGCATTCTTATTGTTCTAAGTCGTCAGCATGCCATTCATGGGGTCTTTTTCCACTCTTTCACTCCAGGCTGACCTCGAACTAATGACTATCACCCATTGGAAAGTTCTACTTCTCTTGTCTAGTGCTTTGCCCAATTCAGACCTTAAGGGCCTCCACACCATAGTTCTTACTGTTCGCTCTGCCTGCCACGCCCTAAACACTCCTCACCTTTGTCTATTCCTGAAGATTTTGCCTATTGTTTAAGCCCTGAATATTCAGAGGCTTTTCCTTGTCTCCCAACTAAATAAGGAGCCTTAAGGCCCCATGGTATCTACAATACATAGCTTTGCATATTGGTAGTTTGTGCCTTTGGATTATCTCTCTTCCACTAGATTGTAAATTCCTTGAGAGCAATAATTGTGATTTATGTTGTGTGTACCACAAGCAATCCATAAGTATTGGTTGAATTTAATTATTTGGAAAAATGCTATCTGGCTACATTTGTGTACCAGTCCTTCAATTAGACCTTCAAAATAGACTATGAAGGCTGAGAATCTCTTAGAAGTGAAGGAAAAACAGACAGGACTTAAGTGGATTGCCACCAGTCACCTCCTCTTCTTGCCTCTCTTGAATTACTTTGTAGCAAAGAGAATGCAGTGTTGGCTTCCTCATTTAATCATTACTGTGGTTTTTGAGGCTTTTAAAAATTAACTTTAATGCTTTTTTAAAATGCCACTTGACAACAGTGTACAGGTATTTTACATAACTACTGTATACCGGAGGTGTCTTCAATAGAACGTAGTGATCAAAATCCAGATCATAATTATATCCCGTCAGTGTTTCCATTATAAGCTCCTCTCCAGAAGGGTTTGTTACCCATTTGTTTAATTTCTATCAGGCTTCACCCTGACATGCAAGTTTCTCAGTCCCACTATAATGTAGGGAATCTTTTTCTGCCTCAAAACATACATTTTAATCAGTACAGCAGTTCTGTATGTGGAATACTGGGTTTCTCTGCTGGGCAAGCAGACTCAATTACCCACACTGGACATTCATATCAGCACTGGATATTCATATCATATCTGGGGCAACTCTGATGGTCAAGGCTGCGGCACTGCTCAGGGTCCCCTGCGAGCCATCCTGTGGATTGGGTGTCAACCCTGAACACAAGTGATACAAGGGCTCTTGGGAACATGAGTCACTTGTGAGTGTTTATCACCCTGAATCCTCATGTTAAAATGCTAAAGACAAGGGAGAACTCAAGGCATTGCTCATCCAGGATGCCTGGCCTCCTGTTATCTGCTGACCTGGACTAGCAATGGATCCTCAGGAAAACAGGAGGCTCTCTGATCCCCTCCCCAGGAACCAGTCTTGTTTTCTTTCCTCTGGGTTTGCCTCAGCCTTGGAGACCCAAGTTTGTTGCCCCTTCACTCCTCCTAATTCTGAGAACTTTGTACCTGTCAAGGTCAGGGGTTAAGGGGGGAAGTGCTTGCCCCTCACAGTTCTATTCTGGGTGGAGGACATTCCTGCTCTTCTCTTTTTCCTCAAGTCCTATTCCTCTTGATATTCTATTTGTTTTTAGACATCTCTAGTGGATTTTTACCTTCTTTATCTTTACATTGAATTTTCCTGGGGCACTTCTGTGATATTAAAGCGCAGAGAGAGGCAGGGACTGGAAGAATAGAGGGAAAGTAAAATTGAAGTTGGTTCTTTTGATTCTCACAAGTTTGTTGTGGGAATACCTCCTAGAAAACTTTCTATTTAGAAATTTCCTGCTTTGGGAATTCTACCAAAAGACTTGCTCTGTAGCTCAGGCCAATTACTTATTTGATCTGTTACCTTAAGTGTCTGGGGTGGGGATTCATTATTCAATGCACTCAGCAAACACTTATCGAGCAAGCAGGAGAAATACAAGCCCTTTCCTTATGCTGCTCACAAGCTAGCTGAAGTAATAAACAGTTAAACAAGCATGGACAATATGAAAAAAGGAAATATAGGTCTGGAGGGAAATATACAGGAGCTCTGGACTGCAGAAGGTTTAAAGGTGGTTTCCCAGAAGTATCACTTTAGCTAAGGCCTGAGCGTGAGTAAAGATGACCTGGCAAGAGAAAGAGAAAGTGCATTCCAGGCCGAGGTCCCAAGGCAGAGAGAGCCTGGTCTGCAGTGATGCACCTCATATGTTGGATACTCAGAGCAGATTCTTGTTAAATACTCCCTCGCTATTCAACACAATTATTCAGTAATAATCATAGATGAAACAAAGGAATAATGAAAGTCATCACGAGAAAAAAATTTTTTGTGACTGTGTATGGGGACAGATGTTAACTAGAGTTATTGTGGTGATTGCTTAGCAATATATATGAATATGGAATCATGTTGTACTCATGAAACTAATGTTAATTAGTTTATAATTAACATTAGTTATAATGTTAATTATACCTCAATAAACACACGCACACACACAAGAATAATGGCCAGTGAAAAATGCAGATAGTGAAAATCTTTTGCTGAATATCATGTGTATAATCATGCCTGTAAAACTTTAGATAAAACAAAAAGATATTATTATACAAAAAAGAAAAAGGTAATAAAATGACACATTAAATTTAATAATTTTTTTTTAAAAAGGGGAAAAAACTTATACCTACTTATTGGTCTGTAGCTGAACAAATACTAACATTATAGTTTCTGGTTTTGAAATATAGCTTCTGCATCTTTGTCATTGACTATATCAAAACTGCTTTTCTTTGCACATTCCCATTCAGTAGTCAGTATAGCCAGACTTGTCAACATGTCTTCACTCATAGTTGATCAAAAACATTTTTATTTAATTGTAATTTTGATAAGTTTCTTTCACATGAGGCAACAAATATGCAAATAATTAGGAAAAGTTTGGTAGAGACTCATAAAAATTCCATTTCACAATAAATTCCAGAGACTGCAATATTCTTTTTTTAATTTAATTTTATTTTTATACAGCAGGTTCTTACTAGTTACCTATTTTATACATATTAGTGTGTATATGAGACTGCAATATTCTTTGTTTCTTCAGGACTGACTCTAGAGACTTTTCGATATTTCCATTTGGAGCTTGTATTTGTGTTTAAAATTGTGTTTCTTTACAATCACTGTTTTGTATACTGTTATTGTTATTTTTAATCTACTGTTAAGTGATGTTTGTGCTTTGTGGACTTGGATGATCTCTCCTTCCACTAGAATATGCAGTAGAATACACATCCACAGGAATATGTAGTATCATAGGGGCTGGAGACGTAAGAGCAAGAACCATACCAAACCGTTAGAAACTTACTCTTGAGATAAATGCACATAGCTGAATTCATATGCATGGGACACAACTGTATAACTGAGTGTCCCAAATTAACTTTCACAAAGAATACAGTGTTTATTAAAAGTAATAAAAATGGCCTAATTTGAAGGTAGTGTATGTTTTATTAAAAATCAACAGATACTACAGCAATTGTTTAGATGTTAGAACTACCAAAGAGGCTTTTGTATTTTATCAATGCCCTTCAGCCAAACACAACCAGGGACACACCCGTAATGTAGTTGAACAAATTGGGTTTATTGTTGCAGTGAGGGATCGCACACCCTGGGGAACCATGGGATGTCTCAGTAAGAGGGTGCTAGAAAGAACCTATTTGGTTTGGATTTGAGCTGTGGTTGGGTAATTTGGTGGAAGGTTTAAGGAAGCAGGTCTAAGAAATACAAATTCCCAGACCTCTCAAGAAATGTCAAGATCCAATCTCTGATGGCATGGTCCTGTCTATTTAGATCCAGAGCAGAGTCTGCTCCAGTGTTTGCCAAACTTCCTGGATAAGAATCACCTGGGGGTACTTACTAAAATATATAAATTCCTGCACACACCCCTGCCACATTAATCAGTCTCCTGAGTAGGGGCCTGGGAACTTATATTTTAATATGTGCCTTAGGGGATTCTTGCCACCAGGGAATTCTGGGAAATAAATATTGATGTCTTCCTTTTCCTTAAAAGGGAAGCTTTATATTAGATAATTTAATAAAGCTTAAGGGTACCTGGCTAGTGTTTGGAGGAAGGAATACAGCTGATACATCAAGATAAAATTTGGATGAGTCTATGATTTAAACATAAAAACATAAGTCCAGGACTTCCCTGGTGGTGCAGTAGTTAAGAATCTGCCTGCCAAAAAAAAAAAAAAAAGAATCTGCCTGCCAATGCAGGCGACACGGGTTTGAGCTCTGGTCCAGGAAGATCCCACGTGCCGCGGAGCAACAAAGCCCGTGTGCCACAACTACTGAGCCTGCGCTCTAGAGTCTGCGAGCCATAACTACTGAGCCAGTGTGCCACAACTACTGAAGCCCACGCACCTAGAGCCCATGCTCCGCAGCAAGAGAAGCCACCGCAATGAGAAGCCCGTGCACCGCATTGAAGAGTAGCCCCCACTTGCCGCAACTAGAGAAAACTTGCGTGCAGCAACAAAGACCCAACGCAGCTAAAAATTAATTAATTAATTAGTTAATTAATTTTTAAAAAGAGTGTAAGTCCATAAAAATTGATAGGGAAAGTATAGGTGAATTTTTAAAATATAATCTTCAATAGAGATTTTGAACTTTCTAAATTTCAAAATACAAAACCATAAGATATTAAGGAAAAGACTGACATGTATGCTTGAATATGACAAATTTCAAAATATGTATATTAAAAAATGACCACAAGGTTAAGACAAACTTGGAAAATACTTGCAACCCAATGGCAGACCCAGGTTGTGTTAAGTTGTTAAGAAAAAGATAAACAGTTCTGTTAGAATGGTGAAAGGATAGCATCAAAAGATAGTTCACAGAAAAAGAAATAAAAATGTGAAATCTCACTCTGAATTAAAGAAGTTAACTAGGGTTTGGGGTTTTGTTTTATTTTTTCGTTTTTGTTTTTTGCCCACCAGAAAGTTGTATCACTCAATTAAACATTTAGGCATCTTTACTAATAGTATATTTTTAAAGACCAAGATGACAACAATGTTTTAAAATTTTTCTTGTTTTAACATTTATTGTTGCCATTTTAAATCATAGCAATTTAATGCCTTGATTGCTCTGTACATCTGAGTTAGATTGTATTCAAAATTATATTTTGAGGAATATTACATACCTGCAATTGGATACTCTGGGTAGATGAGGTAGCCACCTTAGGTTTCCCTAAGTTTCTTTAAGAACAGTGGCTCTCAGAGTGTTGTCCCCAGACTAGCAGCATCAGCATCACCCAGGAATTTGTGAGATATGCAAAATTTCAGGCTCCTTCTCAGACCTACTGAATCAGAAATTCTGCAGGTGGAGTGTACCAATCTATGTTTTAACAAGTCTCCAGGTGACTCTGATGCTAGCTTAAGTTTGAGAACCATTGCCTATGAGAATCCTGATCCTATCTGCAACTTGGCCAATCATTTCATCATGTGGATCTGTACTTACATGGCAACTTAGAATACTTACACGTATTTGGAAATATATCCTTGAACTCACTACCACTTATTGCTACTTTTTAAAGGTATTGCCAAATTGTCTTCCAAAATAGTTGTGCTAATTTGCTTAGTGTATTGCTGAATAATTGTTGCCCCATGTCCTTAGTCAATACTGATCCAAAGTTCAGCTTCGGGGTATAATTACGGAGAATTGTCTAAAGCATTTCATTCAAGATGTGATTCTCTGAATTTACCCTTGAATCTAAGTCGGGATGGTGGCTTCCAGAAGTTGTTCTGCTGAACCTCAGAGGTTCTCGGGCAGGTGGGGATGGACAGGAGATGGAAGGACAAGGGCTCTGCTTTCCCTTTCAATCAGAACTGTTCCAACTGAATTGGTTTTAAGTGTTAGTACTCCGCATGAGATTTCCTTTTTAACAAAGAAGTCTGCTGTTAAAATGTTTGAAAATATGGGCTTGGTTGTCAAAGACCAGAGTACCTGGACTACATTGTTTTGGCCCTCCATATGTTTACTTTAAAAAAAATCAAATTCATCAATATTGGGAGGCATTATTAAAAAAAACAGCTAGTAGAAAAACATCATTGTATTTACTATACTAATATATTTTGAGAACACACCATAACACAGTGCAATGTCCCCTTTATGCGGACTTTATGGGACCAAAAGCTTGTGTCTCAAAACCGTGAATTCTGTGCTTCTATTGAGCAAATAGTGAAATGTATGCGTTATTCTGTTTTCCTTTTTGCACTGGCTACAAGAAATCTTAGAACCACATTTTTGTGTTCTACCTTATTTGTAGACCCCCACCACCACCCTTTGCCTAGATTTTCTCCGTTAATTTTTTCACTCTGTATCTTACTAAAATGTCTTAAGTTAATTTTTTAATAAGGAGGGGTATAAATAAATAATAAATAGGAAATGATTAACATTGGAGTGGTAGTGGAAATTGAGGCAGTGAATGAGATCACCCAGGGAGGGCAGACGATGAAAGGAGAGACCAGGGCCAAGGATGAAACCCCCAGAATAGCAAATTTATGTGGTTGGCTGAGGAAGGAGAAATCAAAGAAAGAGAGCTAGCAAAGGAGAGTATTTCAGGAAAGAGGAGGTAGTCAGTGGTGTCTGAGAGTAGAAACAGGTCACATAAGATAAAAACTGAAAAAGGGTCATTGGATTTAACAACCAGGAAGTCACTTGCGACCTCAGCAAGAGTTTCAGCAGAGGGGTGTAGGCATCGGCTAACTGACACGGGTTGACAAGGGAATGGGAAATGAAGTAATGCAGACAGACCTTGTAAAAGGTTGGCTAAGAGAAGAATAAGAGAAGAAGATGGCTAAAGGGGGATATAAGATGGGAAGGGGGGCAGTTTGTATTAATTTTTAAAGATAGGATAGATACAAACGTGTTTATATGCTGAAGGAAAAATTCCAGTAGAGAGGGAGGGGTTAAAAGTACAGAAAAAGAGAAGTGACAGAAATTGGGGGTATCAAGACCCTGGAGGAGTGGGGAGGGTAGAATCTCTGAGTCAGTTCCTGGGAAGGGTCCTGGGTGGAGGTGTGTAGAGAGGAGTGAAGATGAAGGGCACTGAGGCTGGGGCATCAAGGAAATATTTTCACCCCCAAACTAAAAGCCACTTAGAAAAAGATGTTCATGAAACGGATGAAAAGAAGGTCCTAATATTTCAGACAAGCTAAAAGAAACTTTTTAAACTGATAGAAGATATAAAAGAATGACAATGTGGAATCTGAAAATTTTGGAAATGAAGTGATAAACCCAGGAAAGAATTCGAAATAAAGGGAAAATTTTATTTCAGAAATGAAGACTAAATTAGGAAAACACAAAAGAGAATAATAAGCTCAATAGATAAATGAGTGACTGAAGGGTAATAGCGAGTAAAAGGGAAAAAAGAGATTTTAAAAGGGATATAGGCCAAAACAAACTAAAAACATAAACATGTTTCTTAGGGGAGAGGGAGAGAATAGAATAGGAGGATCAGGGATAGTTAGAATTCTTTGAACATACATTGTTTTGTAGATTTGACTTTGAAACCATGTTAGTATGTTACATAGCTATAAAACAAAATATTTAAAAAGCAATCCTGAAAGTAAAACACACACACACACACACACACACACACACACACACACACACACACACACGGTAGTCTGATTTAATCACTAAAGATTTCAGTATTCTTCAGTAATCCTAGCCAAAGTCCTTTCTGCTTCAATCTTGTTTGTTCCTATGGGAAGTCAAGGAAGACTTAACAGTTTCCTCACAATAGACTTTTTCATGGGAAGGGAGTTAGTAGAACTTCCCTTATCCTGGGCCAAAAATCTCAATTCTATTTCACTTTTCTCTGAGGTCCAATTTTAGCCAGATTCCCAAACTTTCCCTTGATACTTTTACAGTTTTTTTTAGATTTGCTGCAATAGAGACAGGGGTCTGATTCATGACAAAAACATTGTAAATTTGGCTTTCATTCACAATTACCTATGACAGCAGCATTACCAGGAGATTAAAGAATATTTAAAGAGGCTTGGAAATTGCCACAGAGTGACTGGGGAGATCCCAGGACATGTAATTTTTACGGGTATTGCTTATTCTCTTATCAGTTTCTTTGTCAACATCCCCAAGTAATTTGGCAAAAATCACTCCCTCCAGGCTAGATCTGGTGGGTGACAAGAGATGATATGCTACTTGCCCTCATAGAACTTACAGTTTAGTGGGGAGAAGTGGCTGCCATACACGAAACC